>NC_071259.1:20188052-20497219 GCF_023375685.1 Ictalurus furcatus | reverse complement strand
TCACCAGTCAAGCACAGTGAAGGTAGTGTCATGGCTTGGGCTTGCATGGCTACTTCTGGAATGGGCTCACTAATCTTTATTGATGATGTAACTCATGATGGTAGCAGCAGAGAGAATTCTGAAGTCTATACAAACATTCTATCTGCCAATTTACAGAGAAATGCATGGAATCAAATGGGCAGGGGAAAAAAGTGGAAGGTTTTAGACTGGCCAAGTCAATCACCAGGCCTTAACCCTGTTGAGCATGCATTTCACCCCCTGAAGAGGAGACTGAAGGGAGAAACCCCCAAAACAAACAACAGTTCAAAGAAACTGCAGTACAAACCAGGAAAAGCGACACAAATGAAGAATGCAACACTTTGATGATGTCAGTGGGGTCACCAGCTTGAGGCAGTTACTGCAAGCTAGGGACAAGTATTAACCAAATATTAATTGTTGTTTAAGACTCTGTTCCAATACTTTACCTAAAACACAATGCAATACCAAAAAAAAATGGTGGTCTGCCATCAAAGGAGTTGTTTAACACATAGAATCGAATAGACACCTTTATTTGTCACATATACATAACAGCATAGTGAAATTCTTTTCTTTGCTTATACCAGCTTGTTAGAAAGTTGGGGTCAGAGCGCAGGGTCAGCCATGTTACGGTACCCCTGGGTTAAGGGCCTTGCTCAAAAGCCTAACAGTGGCAGCTTGGGTGTTGGGGCTTGAACCCCCGACCTTTAAGCCAGAGCCTTAACTGTTGAGCTACCACTACCAACACATCAATATGTAAATATCTAGAGCCAACACATCTAGAAATTTTGATAGATTGTCTCATATTCATCCTTTGACCTCAAACCCAAATGTCTTCAGCGTATACCAAAAAAAAAGAATTGCATTGCAGTTCTAATACATTTGGAGGAGGCTATATGCATGTCAATGCACAATATATGGAAATATACACAATTATTCTGTTACAATACTTGCCTAAAACATACTTATGATTATGATATATGATATAACCTATTATTAATATTATTACAATCTACTGGTAATGGTATTCGTATTAGCCATTAGTAGTGCAAGCTGTACTGTACTAGCTACAAACACTCCCCAGAGACATCAATGATCTTTGTTACTTTCTTCAAAGCCTTATTTTTCTTCGTAATGTCTCTACATGCATTTAATGAGAGACAGTATATGACAGGATGAGATGAAAAAACAGATACAAGATTTCCATTTTTTCCTGAGTCAAGCCGTAAATAGAAACTAATTGCAGGTCGGACCTAAAGTTGTGAAAGGGGTGAATGAAAAATGTTTCACGGGCACCCTATGATTGCTCCGAGGAATCAATTGAGCCAGTAGTTTAGATTTGTCACTATACTGCGCGATATCTGATTTGCAGAAAGCTGAGAACATCTCAGCTTGCATGTCGCATGCTGCTTGCTGCTGTCACTGACGTCGCTGCTCCTTTTCACGCACTTAAATAGAAAATGAATGGTCGTCTGTCGCTTTCCTGCTTGCTGGTGTGAACGCACCTTAACTCTTTTCTTATCCGTTAATGTTTGGTTGCAGTACAGAAGAAAATATATTGGAATTGCGAATAACTTCAAAGGATTTACAAATTTTAGGAGATTTTTACATTCCTTGTTGCTTTCAGCTTTTGTTCCATTAACATCCTTTGTTGAAACCAAATCAGAGAACAGGAAGTGTTCACACACTCAACACATATTGAATGCGTACCCCTAATCTTAAAACTTGAGTAGCAGAAAGATCAAGCAGGTACCTTGCAGCCTTCGCAAGCATGTACACCGTAGTGGAACCCTGAAGCTTTGTCCCCACATATCTTGCACTCCATGTTTAGTCCCATACCTTCGGACTCATCTCGGCCCAACTTTAAATGATCAGACAATGAGAGAGTGGAGCTCTGCAGCGGATCTGAGACACACAATGAGAAAAGAAATGTTGCAATACTATGAATATTGATAGGAATGTGTGAGCGTTTATGAAAAGTCTATGCAAAAGATATTGATGCTATCTAAGCAATAAGTCATTATTTGCTTGAACAAACGTACAAAACCTAGCCATTCTACAGTATATACAGTTTCAAGTTGCTTGATTCTGCTGCGGCTTTTTTCAAAATTTGCAGAGCTTTTTTGTGGACAACTACTTGAATTGGCAAAATTGCATCTGCTCGAAACTGGCCGGATGATATACTGTCCTATAAATAACTGCAATAAACTATATTATTGTCCTTTTAAGACCATTTTATGCCACCAATATAAGGATAATATAATAGCATAGTTTTTGTCTTCTGATGAAAATATCCTTTACATTGAGTCAATATTTCATCCTCATATTTATTAATTTTAGTCAATTTTACTCTGACAAAAATGGCATTGAATGAATATTATTCAACTGCATTTAAGTTGATGAAAAAATGCAAAAATTAAACCAAATATTCACACATTTTATATATTAACTTAAACATGCAGCAATAAAAATGTGTGAAAGCCGCCCTTGTTGTGAAAAGATGATCTCCTGAAATAATAACATTACAATAAAGTACATGATTATAATAAAATATTGTTAATTCTTTATGCTTTAGATATTCATTGTGCATGGTTTAGTTACGGAAAGAGTGTATCCACCACGTGACTTACCGTTCTACCTAGCGCCTTACTTAAGTTCAAGTTCACTTGTGCATTCAGGTCATTTTGTGCAGAAGCAAGTTGTAATATTACGTTTATGTCTGATTAATCTCATGTTTGTATAGGATGCGTGTGGGCGAGTTCATTAACCCTAGTAAAGTGCTTCAGTTTCCCAGTGTTCATTAAACTGTTCAGCTTAAGCAGCTCAATCCCCAACATACTGACTATGACTGGATAATTCGAAACGCTAGAGCTATTCGTTCTAGATTTTTCTTCTTAAAAAATCATTGTTAGTGCATTGTTAATATCTTGCGTGTCATTTTTTCAACAGTATGTTTTATTTAGAATCAGTGCTAGTGCTTGCTACACATCTTAAATTTGTAAAATAAAAAAAAGGTTTTTGCTTTTGAATGTGCATTATTATCTTAAGTTTGACGAATAGTCAAAGTTCGGATAGAGCAGACGAGAGGACAGAAGCAGTGCGAATGCCAAAAATGTTGGTGTGTCATGAATCTCCCCCTCGCGACAGGCACTGCATGCAGAAGCCCTCAGTCCTCAGCATGTGTTGATCTAGTTTCGTTTTCTCGTTTGTGTATTTTGGATTATCCCTGCTTTTGCTGTTCGCTGATCGCCTGACCTGTGCCTGTGCTCTGTTTACTGATTTTGATTTCTCTGCCTGCCTCAAATAAAACGCTTAAAATGAATTTGCGTCCGTCTCATACTCACCGAACATGAGATGGTGACATTCATGCTTATGTAAACAAACACGCATGTAAACACAATGTGCAATATCAAGGTCAGCAAAAATAATCGAGGTCATGTAAATGGCAAATGGTAAATGGTGCACTTATATAGCGCTTTTATCCAAAGCGCTTTACACTGTGTCTCATTCACCCATTCACACACACACACACACACTCACACACCAATGGTAGCAGAGCTGCCATGCAAGGTGCTAACTTGCCATCGGGAGCAACTTGGGGTTCAGTGTCTTGCCCAAGGACACTTCGGCATGTGGCATGTGGAGTCGTGTGGGCCGGGAATCGAACCGCCAACCCTACGATTAGTGGACAACCCGCTCTACCACCTACCACAGTGAAATTTGTTGGTAAAGGAGTCCTTTTCGCTTTAAAGATGTTCGACGCACATGAATCAAAGGGGGCATTGGCTGAATGCGCGTTATGATTACGTCACATGATTATGTCACGCGTCTTGGCCCAAAATCTGCAGAAAATTTGCAGTAATTTAGAAAAATTGCCAGCTCCTGTGAATAGCGTGTCGTTTTCTTGATTTTGCGTTTATTTCTGAGATCGCACAGTCCTGGAGGGACTATGTTAGTCAAATCAGTTGTAGCAGATGGATTTAACATACATGGATGTATTGGTTGGTGACAACTACTGCGATAACATGTGGTGGAAAATAGCTAACTATGACAGACAGTTTTATATTAAGGTTGTAGCCTGAGCAATAACCAAGTAAGCCATCCAGACTGGGTTTTCAAAAGGCATTTACACACACACACACACAAAAAAAAGGCGGCCTTCAGCCAGTGAATAAGCGCTTTCCTAAGAAATCATCTGGCAAGGTAATTTTGCACTATGTCAAGCTTTGTCTCTTAAAAGAACAAATGCGTCTTGTGGAGTGTTAAGAAAGTTTTCTGACAAAGCAGCAAACAGAAGCGATTACAGTATGCAAAGGACCATAAGGCATTCACTTGTCAACCAGTAGCAAAAACTCCTATGGGATACTGACTCCAGATTTGATTTTTTTTGTTTGTTTAGTTCAGTATATAAACTAATACAATTGTTGAGAAATACACTGATGCCGAAGCAAAGTGGTGACTCCATAACTGTTTGGGTGTTCTAAAGACATTCCAGAATAATGAATAATGCAAAACTAAGACTTTGATTCATAATGCTATCCCTGCAGAAAAATGACAGGAAAAGATTTGTAAAAACTACAAATCTCACAGCCATGTAGGAAAAAGCCCGTTTGTAATAATAATAATACCTTCAATTTATATAGTGCTTTTCTAGGCACCCAAAGCTCTTTACATTGTATTAAGGGGGAAATCTCCTCAAACCACTACCAGCGTGTAGCATCCACCTGGATGATGCGACGGCAGCCATAGTGCGCCAGAACGCCCACAACACACCAGCTACTGGTGGAAAGGAGAGTGATGTAGCCAATATTTAGCCAATATTATTAGGTAGCCATGATAAATAAGGGCCAATGGGGGATTTTTTCTAAATATTTAAACCTGGTCACTGCAAAGGACTGTTATAAGCAACGATAGGGAATGTTTTCTCATATAATATATTTGAATAACAGTGGACTGCTGAAAATAAATGAAATAATTTGTAAACAAAACAGAATTTTATTTAGAACACGTGGTTCGCTGTTATCTAATTGACTTAACTGACACTTATTTACCTGGACATGTGCTGGTTGTTACAGCCGCACTGCTGTTGTTCTGTAGTTTATCCTTTTCAGCTTCCACCCCATTCTGAACACATGGATTGTCCCCGGCCTCTTTACTTTCAGCTTCCTCGCCCGAGGCAGAGCCGAGCTCCTGCAGCTCAGAGGAGGTTGATTCTCCTTCCTGAACCATTAACCAGGTTGTGTCCTCAGTAATGTGAGGAAAGTTGAGGTCAGGCTGTGATGACCCTTCATCTTCAGTAAGCCCATCCAAAGCTACAACACTCTGCACGACGGTCAGCTCCGTCAGACAGCCACTCTTTCCCGTAGAAGCTTCTCGCTCGACTGCCTCCATGGCTCTCCGTCAGCCTGCCAGCTAAGGTTTGCATCACTCCATCATGCAGCTATTATGGCTACCCTGCTGTTGAGATGAGAAATGAAAGGGACCGCCGTTAACCGGCATATAATACATAATATTATTCATTTGATAAGAAGATATATAATTAAGAAATTATAACGTTATGAGACAGTCGATGTTGGCATATTATTTTGTCCCACAAAAGATGGACTGAATTACAGGACAGTTTAATATATAAAACTATATAATTAATATACTGTATATACAGTGGCCTGCATAAGAATTCCCTCCCTTGACCTTTTCCACATTTTGCATTGTTACAACATGGAATCAATTTAGTTTGCAAACCTATTTTGAAAAAAAATAATTAATTAAAGGTTATTAGCATATTTATTTTTAATGGTGCCGGTCACAACACTTTCATCACTCCATTATCTCACAATTAAATACTTGCAATGTGAAAACAACGACATGGGAGAAACACATAGAATGGCCAAAGACTTTCTGCTATTGAGTTTTTAGGAATTAATGGAATTGCCCATTTTGTCTGTGTAGTATTGGAGCTGTGAAAATGACCAAAGTACAAATCTCTATAGTGTCTACTGGCAAATAAAAAAAAATGTAAATAACAGTTAATAACCCCCCCCCCATTACAGTATTTTTATAGTTACAGTATTTTAAAGAATTATTCAACTCTACACTGACCAGAAAACTAAACATATTACTATTTTTTTTGTTTTTATGAATGAGATAAAATCACTTATAACCACTGTTTGAGGCTTCTGTGCCAGTTTTGTTAGATTTTTTTTAGGTGTTTCAGTAAAGAACAGAGATGGAGTAACCAAGATAATGAGGAGCTACAATTCTGTAGTCTGCAGAATTGTAGATTTTTTGTTTCTTACATTCATATGGCTCTGAATACTGTAGGAAGAGGATGTTATTAATTATTTGATTTATTAACATTTTAACTTAAACTATTATAGGGTATTGTGTGATTCAAGTACTTTAACTTTTACTTTAAGCTTTAACATATTTAGTGTATAATTATTTGTCACACAATTCCAGTTACCTGCAGCTTGCCAACTTGTTTTTGACCCCGACCCATCCTTCTACACATTTTTCCACTTAAATGAAAAACATGTCAAAAAATTATGGGGAAAAAAGTACCGGTTTTTAAATACATTATTATTTGTGCAAGATGCTGAAGTGTGTTTTTTGGCCAGGGGTAACTTTGGCCCCATGTCAAACCTTTCTGAAGAAAATATGGAATAATAGCTTATTGTTCGATTCTGGGCAAATCATTGAAATACTTTGGTTCTCTAATTAATCCACCGTCTGAAGCAGTGCAGCTTATAAAGACTGTCCAGTTAATCTGCATTTCACCACAGAACTCACAGCCATCAGGAGCTACGCAGCCTAGCCTGTCATTGCTGTTTGTTAACAAAACTCCTGTTATTCAGAAATGAAATGAAAACTCTGTGAAATGCTCTCCATGGAAACTGCTCATTAAAATTCAACTAAACTTACATATTTAGTGAGAGTGTAAGAATTTAAGGTTATAATTTATATTATTACAACCAAATGAATGAACCTGTGGCTAAGCTGTAGATTTGCCCTGTACTATCACAATGCCGTTATGGAAATGTGATAGCTCCACAACTAACTTCCAACCAGCACTAGATATAGAGTACAGTAATAACACAGAGTAGTCACGAGAAAAATGGAAGCTGAATCCAGATTGAGATCCATGTAATCCATGGAATTTTTGATAAGAAGATTATTAGGGCGTCATGTAAGAATGTGTGCCTAAGTAATAAACATACTGGCAATTTTATTGAAATGTATTTAGGTTTGTAGCCTATTGTGTACGGAAACCTGTACAGCAGTACATAGAGAATAAATGTATAGTAAAAGCATCTGTTCAGACTTGTCAGTAACCAGTCAAACTAGTTTTCGGAATAACTAACAGTACTGACGTTTTCTGGAATACAGAATCACATACACAAACAGCACATAAATCACCCTTTGTAAGGATGAAGGGAATACACTTGTACCTAGTCTTCTCACTGTTTCATTTTTAGTCAGCGCAGCAGTTCGTTTTCCACCCTCAAAATTTATGATGTCTTAACTTTGTTGTACTTAAAAACTAATAATAATAATAATACCCCGATATCCAAACTCATCTTGGTATGCTTTTGATTAAATGGCTTTTTGTTACTATGTGCAAATGTGGAATGAATATAGAATTTATTTTATCATATGTACTGTGGCATAAGCTGATAAGCAGAACATCTCACATCAGACACAATTATAACTTTTAAAGTGAAACTATTAAGTAAAAATACTTACAGCATCTACTACTTTCTCGGTGAAGAGAGCTTGTACTTCAGTGGGGGTGTTAATTGCCTCTGAACTCAGCTCATGCCTGAACATGTGGACATGCTTTGATTATTAAAGCATGTAATACTAGACAAAACCACACAGAGTTTAGCCGCATACTATGTTGTTGTTTTGTCTTGCATTTAATATAGCTGTACTTGATGTTTACTTTGGTTATTTGATATATTAAATAACACACAGTTTGTACAATACTTTATTGATATAATACACTGTATGAGACTGTACAAGTCAGAACATCAGAAGTCAATCTGCTATCACATTGTTCGACTTGTCTAAAATCTGAAAGTGCAACATCATACCATCCAGTGAGTGTACGGGTCCGATATACTGACTGTTTGGTTGCTGTATTAATTGATCAATAAGCTTGACCTATTTATAGTATCTTGTACAATGTATTTCAACCCCTATTTCTATTTTCTAGGCTTGTGTGGCTGCTGTCATAACGCATTTTCCCTTACAGAGGCAAGAATGTGTGTGTGTGTGTGTGTGTGTGTGTGTGAGCATCTGTCATTAAAAAAAAAAAGCAAAAGAATGATCAAATAGTTATCAAACCAATTGCCATATATATGCTGTGGCAGCGTTGGCTGTGCTGCTGTTTTCACACAGTTATCCACGTAAATCATTTCCTCTGTGTATTAATACACAGACACATAGATAGGACGAGACTGACAGTTAAGAATATTTATTGTCCCACATACTTTAATCTATCTCATTCTATCCATACGCTTATACAGTGGAAGGAAAAGTAAAGGACACTGGTGCATATACAAAGAAACACAGGGCCCAGGTGAAGAAAAATACTGCATTAAAATAAGGTGGTTATTTTGGAATTTTTTGGTGTGACAACCATGAATACAATGTGAAGACACTCATCTCTGTGATTTATATGGAGATTGCTTATCCCCTGCACACATTGTTTTTTTTTTGTATACATCTTCAATGATATAGAAATAGACTTTTTTACAAAGATTTCATAACATAACGTTTATTTCCTTTAACTGTCACCACCAACGTTTTTTTATATAGTCAATTAATATTGCAATATTTTTAGTAGGGATGCACCGAATGTTCGGAAACCGAAATTATTCGGCTGAAAATAGCAAAAAAAAGCACTTTCAGTGTTCGGCTGAATAAATTTGACCGAACAATGACGTGTTTGATGACGTGCCAAATAGCCTAGCAACCAGAGTGAGATGCGCGAATTTCACGACCCCCACTTCCAGCAGCGTGCTCGGCGCAATGAAGGGGCGCGCGCATGCTCTTCGGATGTTGACAACCGTGACATTGTTTACTGTGGACACGTGCGTTTGTTTTGTTTCTGTTCCGGAGTATTCTGTCACGTCGCGAGACGTAAGGGAGTAGAGTATGGAAACAGGTAAAGACGTATTTATTTAAGGGAACATAACATTAACAACGTATCTAACTATACTATATCTACTATAATACTCCGCGAGGTGTACGTATGAGCGGTATATATCCCGTATATAATCAGCCGTATATAACCGAATATAACCATTTTTTGCACTCTTGTCAATGCACTTTTTTGTTATAGGCTACAGAGTGTTAGATTCTTTCAGTAGTCAGTTATAGGCCTAACATAGGTTATCATACGGTGAAACTATAACATTCCTAGCTACCACTTTTCACTAACGCCATGGACTCTAAACAGATGAGACACATGGAGAAATGCATGCTGCTTTGTCCAATCGTCTTAAGATAAATAATTTATATAAATGAGTGTGACTGGAAAACTGCAACTTAGGACATGCTACATAAGCTGTAAAGGTTCATATTTTGAAAATAATAGTTTTTTTTTTTTTCTATACTATACAGTGAGGGCAGGAAGTATTGGGACACTTTTGTTTTTGTCCTTTAATATGTCTTTTTTATGTTGCATCATGTTTGTTAATACTGTAAATATGAACCAAAAAGAAGCATGTATTTAACATACTCCTTTTAAAAAAAAAAAAAAAGATATTTTTAAAAACAAAATTGATAGAGAAGCTGTAATTAACAACACCAGCTTTGCACCAGCTATACTTTTTTGTATATATATCACCACAAAGTACTTGTTGCATAGTTGGTGTTGGCAATTACAGCTTTGATGTTTTTACAATAAAAATTAATTGTTTTTTTGCTGCATTGTTGTTCAATTTTGGCTCATTCTTCTTTGCAAATCAGCTTTAATTCCCCAAGGTTAGGAGGGTTCATCTAATTGACTCGCAATTACAAAATCCTCCATAACTTTTTTTATGGGATTTAAGTCAGTAGATTGGCTGGACCATGCAAGGCATTCTTGAGTTATTTTAGCTGTAAGTTAGGGTCAGTGTCTTATTGAAATGTCCAGCTTCTCCCTAGATTCAATTTCTTGGCCGGTGAGATATATGCTGTGTTCGTTGTGCCTTGAAAGTGGTAATTAGCAAGTTGTAATGACGTCACTAGCCACCTCGGCATGTTCAACATGCTAACTGGAAAAAACAAAAAAACAAAACATGAACACCTCCATGAAAGCATGTCTTTTTTGCAGTAATGTGCAGTTTGTGCTTACCTTATGTGCACTGTATGCACATATTTATGATTTCTTGTTACAATGTTTGTTACTCAAAGCAAAAGTAAAACATAATTAAACATAACTGTGTGGGACCTATTATTAAAGTAAATGTGTATTTCAGTAATACAGCTAAGTAGGAGGGTTTCAGTTACCAGCATTTATATTAAAACATGGATTCCATGTATGCAAAACTAACATTTTTAATTAAATATTGATAACTAATCATAATCGAATCGTAACCATACAAATAAGAATTGAATTGCCAAATTGGTCGCAATACCCAGCCCTAGTGCACATACGCTAGTGTACGCGTAAAAAAAAAAAGCTAATTATACCAGAGGCTCAACTGTGTATGTGATGTAGGTATGATCATAAACAGTAGCAAAGATATATATATATATATATATATATATATATATATATATATATATATATATATATATACACACACACACACACACATACATACACACACATACATTATATAACATCCATTACTTATTCTGTCAGCATTATCAACCCCATTTTAAACGTTCATACCTTGGCATATCTGGGTTAAGCCTGTATTATGTAAACTATAGGAAATAATGTTCAAATTTAAAGCAACGCTGAAGAATAGGACATTTGTTCATACACTCTATACAAATTATATTGTGCAGTCCTATTCCCATGTCTTATCTGGATTAAGTGCAAATCGTTGTTGTTGTTTTTTTTAAAGCTCTTTACGACTACTGCCACAAACCCTTCCTACAGTGTTTAAAAATAAAGATTCAGCGACACGGCTACCACACTGTTGTTATTGCTGAAGATGATGAGGCGTCCCAAACACAGAAGCGGCCCTTTAACTACGGGGTCTGTTCTTGAGAATAACACGGCCAAAAGAGCAGTATCAGTTTGCACTGAAATCAGCGAGGGTGGACTTTAAGAAAGGACAGACATGCTAGCTACAAATCAACACCAAAATGTATTTACCCAGCAAAACTGAAAGTCACAAAAGCTTAGTGAGAATTACATTCAGGAGCAAGCTATATTGTATAATTACGTTAACTAGCTAGTTGTGCTGATTTTGTAGTCGTTTTGAGTTTGCAGTTTTGTAAATTCGCGTAAACATTTATTTATATAGTTCTGTAAGGCAGCAGTTTGACCAAATGTGTTTATTTCTTTGCTATTCTAGTGCACTTAAGCTACTTTCAGCTACAAAGCAGGACTAGCTAACATTGTTTCCTAAGCGTCTGTCAGAAGGAAACCGCAAACAAGCAGAGAAAAATAACACGTTCATTAGCCAGCTAGCTGCCCAGCTAGCGCTGTATGGTCCAAACCATACTGATCGAAAACTTAAGTGTGTCAAGGATTACTAAACTAAACCAAGTTATTTATAGCCTGAACTAAACAGCGTACTAGTCATTACGGTGCCCAAAGTGATTGTGTTTTGTTTTATTTTATTTTCCAATTTGCCAGAAGAACACAAACATCCACGTCGTTAGTCATCAGCAGTCCTACCTGCTGTTCTTGCTGTGTTTGGTGTCGTTTAAGGCTCCCAGGACGAATGATGAGTGACCAACTTTCGTTTTCTGCAGATATCAACTATTTCCAAGCAGCGGCTGTCTAGACGTAGCGGTCGCATGACCAGAGAATGAATAGTTTAAGTAGTATTTTTCTGCTTGACCATCACATTGCTTCGGTCCACAATATCCGATTTGCCTTTTACATGGTAGCCTGCTGCTAGCTAGCTAAGCTAACACGCGTCGCCCTTTCAGAGGTACAATCATATTAACACATAGATATTAACACACTTCTGTTGTTGTTTATTCTCTTCGAGTTGAACTTCTGACAGAAAGAGAGCGCTAAAAATCGTTGACAAAGTATCCAAGTAAACTTTGTCTAAATCTTGCTCTGATTGCTCACAGGACTGACAGCAAAGCCACACGAACCCTGCGCGTCAAGCGTATCGTGGCGTGACGGAGACGCGCGGGGGACTGGGCGTGGCCTAATGACGTGTCTGACCCATTAGTTTATATGGTTATATAATATTATTTATAATAATAATAATAATAGTCACTACTACTACTACTACTAATAATAATAATAATAATTATTATTATTATTAGTAGTAGTAGTAGTAGTAGTAGTAGTTGTCAATTATTTAATACATTATTATTATTATTTAGTATGGTTGTTATTTTATGCATTATTATTTTAGAGTAATCATGTATTATGTTTAGTGAAATATATTACTTTAGTGAAATCTTGCTTCTGTTTAGACGAGTCAGTCTACAAACCAGGTGGAGTCGTAGTGGACTGTTAATATAATTCAATTTATTTCTGAGGAATTAATCAGGATAAAATGAAATGTTTATGGTATGTGTTCAGATGATTTTTAATTATACTGTAGATAATCTACCAGCAAAAACTCGCCCCCGAGATGCTGTGCTCGTACTACTGAGGTAATATGGAAAGCCCCAAGGCTCAAAACTAACGTTTTAACGACTTTTATCTGTAGACTATTGTATTCCAGAAGTGAGTCATATGCCATGACTGTGTAGTTATATTTTGAAAATGGGGTAATAGAACTTATGTTTGTTGCATTTTTAATGTCTTTATTAACACAAACACCTACTGTTATTTCTTTCAATAAATAATGTTATATTTGTGAGAGAGTTTTCATTTTGAATATTGTAGACTTCTGGAAGAAATGTGTACTCACTTATATAACTGTGATTTTCTAGGCTTTATATGTGACCATTCTCAAAAGGCACAATACCTGGACATATTGATCATATATGTCCCCCCCATACAGTTATGCCACAAGAAAGCTCCACTGTCCACTTTATTTAAGCTGTTTAGAGTAAACTAAATCTGATGGTTTTCTGTCCCAACAAGTACACTTTCACTGCAATTTACTGAGAAAGGGTCAAAAGAATTTGAAGATTAAAACAATCATACAAGTTTTTAGCTTTTATCTTTGTCTTAACACCACCTCCATCATAGCAAATTTGTCCATCATAGCAGGGGGAACGCATCCTGACAGCTGAGAATGTTACTGTCAGATACTGAAAGCCTCTTATTGAGCACAGGGGGGAACAGTATCTGATAGTACCATTCCCAGCTGTCAGGATGCATTCCCCATGCTATGATGGACAAATTTGCTAAGATGGAGGTGGTGTTGAGACAAAGATAAAAGCTAAAAACTTGTGTGGATATCCAAAAATCCGCTAGTGGTTTCTCTGTGAACCTCTGTGTACAAGCATTTAAAATAAAAAAAATTTCCACAACCCCCCTGCTACCGCTTTGTGACCCCCCATTGGATCGTGACCCCCAGGTTAAGAACCGATGCTCTAAACAGCTCAACTTGTGGCCAAATCACACAATTGCATTTCTACAAAAAAAAAAAAAAAGAAAAAAACTGTATTAAGGGGTAAAAAGAGAAATATGATCAATATGTCCAGGTATTGAGTCTTTTGAGAACGGCCGCATATTTAGCCTAGAAAATCACAGTCATGTGAGTGAGCACACACAGAAGTCTACAATGTTCAAAATTAAAACTCTCTCACATATATAACATTATTTGTTGAAAGAAAAAACAGTAAGTGTTTGTGATAATAAAGACATTTAAAAATGCAACAAACATAAGTTCTGTTACACCCTTTTCAAAATATAACTGGATTGTCATGAAACATGCCTTTCACTTCTGGAATACAACATTCTACGGATAAAAGTCGTTAAAAATGTTAGTTTTGAGCCCTAGGGCTTTCCATAGTACCTCAGCGGTACGAGCACAGCATGTCGGGGGCGGGTTTTTCGTGCACTCACGGTTTAATTCGTTTTATTTCGACAACACCTGTTTTGGTCTTAAGACAAATAAATGTTCTCGGTATTATCCTAAACTTTACTCGGTCTTGCCTCGACCTACGAAGACTCAAAATCTTTTTCGACACCAACCAAGACCATAACATCATTTCCATGAACAAGTACTCTCAGGATGTGGAGTTATATAGCGCCTATAAATTTCCAAATACTTAATCTTTTTATGTTTCAAATAATATAGCACACGTTCTTGTAATGCACAGCTGTATTTGGTCTCAGAAAGTAGTATGAGCCAAAACCAATTCTAGTTTTAATGCATTTAATTTACCTGCTATGTGCTTAAATCAAAGAAAATGTGCTTTGATTTGCAAACCTTTACATGTGCAGTACTATATATTTTTATGAAAAAAGTGAATCTTTCCTATAACTAGCAAACTCATTTCATTTACCTCACACCTGCTCCCTAACCTGTGTGCTTTATGATATAAAACTGTTACACTGCAGCACTTGCTTGAAGAATGGCCTATGCTTAACATGACCTATGTATGTCCTGTGTACTCACTTGTACAAAATTCAGTAGAAGTTTCATGTCAGGTTAGGAATATACTACAACCAGCAAACTACCACATCTGAGCGTCTGGTCTCGGTCTTGACATGGACTCAGACATTTGTTGTGTTGATCTCGGCAAGTGATGTGTCTAAAACCGTTCCCTATCTCCTATATAGGATACACCATATAGGTTGTCGGCCATTTTGTATTGGTGTCCGAATTCTGACCGAACAACTTCATTCTCTACATTCGTTCACTTGTTTATACCCACAATGCACTCTGATTTCGAGTGTACATCCGATGTACACTCGCCAACGCACTATTTCCCATACTCCAACGCCAGACGGTGATAGAACGCAAAAGAAAAAGAAACATGGCGGACAGTAAGGTCGGAGGCGGCAACTTTAACAAATGTAAATGTAACATTTTATTAATTAAAATACATCTGTATCCAGATATTTCAAAGCAAAATGATACAGATTATTGATTGATTGGCACAGTAGCCTATTTATTTTCAGCCACTTAGTTTGTGATTTAAATTAACTTTTAAATTACCAACCTTACACATCAAATGATAATTTGGATGATTGTTCACATATATTAGTTAACACAGTCACAGTACCGCATTCACATACATATTAGAAAAGAATGTATTGACTTTTTAATTAATAAAATAAAATAAATGTGATAGACAGTAGTGTTTTTTAAATATTATAAATATATTTATTAAATATAATAAATAAGCCTAATAGTAAATAAACACGACAAGCAGTTTTTGTTCTCTTTATCAACTGATGCAATGACAAATACATGACAAATGAACAGTGAGAAAATTAACTTTACTGTTTTATGATACAATAACATTAATGTCCAAGACAGAGTGCTCTCTGAGGCATTATCAGCATCCAAATTCGCTCATTCATTTTCCTTCACTTCTTCCCCGTATAATGGACTCAAAGTCATTTGCTATATAGGGAACAGTGAATGAGTGAAAGAGTGAGCGGTTTCAGACACAACATCGGTCTTGCCTCCCTGTCACACTCGAGCTTCTTGACTTGGATTTTATTGACCATGGTCTTGGTTTTGAGGGCTTAGTGGTTAGCACGTTCACCTCACACCTCCAGGGTCCGGGGTTTAAGTCCCACCAGGGTCATGTGTGTGCATGTTCTCCCTGTGCTGTGGGGGTTTCCTCTGGGTACTCTGGTTTCCTCCCATGCATGGTAGGCTGATTGGCGTGTCTAAAGTGTCCGTAGTGTATGAATGAGTGTGTATGTGATTGTGCCCTGCAATTGCCAATTGCCAATCCTGCGATGTACTGGCACCCTGTCCAGGGTGTACCCCGCCTTGTGCCCGATGCTTCCTGGGATAGGCTCCAGGTTCCCCGTGACCCTGAAAAGGAGTAAGCGGTAGAAGATGGATGGATGGATGGATGGTCTTGGTTTTGACTCAGTCTTGGCTAAGGTTGTCTTGAAACCAACGCTAGCAGTTATACATCTGAAGGATGAAGATTTGTTGTATTATCTTATGCCACCACCTGGTGTCGCCCCAGCTGTACTGTATTTCCCTAGATTTATTACAACAATCACTGCAATATCCCCCAATACAGCTGAGCTGCAGTCCACTTGACTTGTAAGCGTTTTAGAATGGCCCATAATTGGCAGATCGTAACAACGTCATATGAAATAGGGGCGAAATGTCCGTCTTTTGTTAGCTAGCCAAGCTAGCCAGCTAACTGTGATGAGTGGTGTATATTTTCCTCATCAACCAGCGAACTGTATGACCAGTGCTATAGGTTTAACAAGTGAAGAAAATACTTGTTAGGTAAGGAGTGCTAGTTTGTTTCTGATGCTGTGCACAGCCATGTTGATTTGATTTCACTCCGTAAACGGGGAAGGAACTCGTAATTGAAAAGACTACCCCAAGTTAACTAGTACAATCCTCAAGTTGAGGGGACGTTTTGTTTAGTGTTTACTGGTCAGAGCTCGGGAATTACGAGTTACGACTTCTAGTTGGATGCAGCATTAAAGGACAAAAAAAAGAAGTTTGGGGATTTTAATTGTGCAACTAAAGCTACTTAATGGCAAGTTGAATTGATAATGAAAAACACTGTAGGACTTTATTTGAAGACTTTTTTCCCCCTTTAACTTTTTTTTTCACTTATTGATGAGATGATGTAGGCTAAATGGCACAATGAATCTGCATATAGGTAAACACAACTATATCTTGTGATCAAATACAGAATAAACATAAATGAAAACATTACTTTAGCACATTTAAACACTTCTTTTCATATATAAAATTATAATATTGCTTCTCATATGTGTGGTTGGTTTTATGTATGGTTGGTTTTGCACATTTGAATGGACTTTTTTCCAAGGTTTATTTATGCCCATTGGTTCTAACTAATTTAATATCATTAATGGTGTATTATTTCTTTTGATTATGACATTTATTGGAATTTGATTTTCCTGAGAGAGGTGGAGCATTTGTACTGTTTGCTTACATAATACAATAAAATTACTTTTCTGTAAGAAGCATGTGTTGATTTTGAAGCCTCCTATCTCCTCATGCCTTGATTCCTCTATGTACTTTTTAAAAAAATTCTAACTGAGGCCTCCTTGATTCCTTGATGTTATATCCTATGACAACAATTAAAGTTTTGGGATGCATCCCAGGTCACAGGCTATATGCCAAAGGGGGTTCTACAGGGTTAACATCAATGACTTAAATGTGACAGTAATCTCCAAACACCTTTCCACTCAGTCCAGAGTTGGTTGGTTCATTTTGACTGTTGTTAGAAGAGGGGAAATAGAACCCTAAATATCAGCTAACCCCCAGGGTTCTCTCTCAATCAGAAGCAGTGCCAGATCAGCAGGAGCTCAGCAGGAAGGCTCCATGGAACAATGGCTATATGACAATGGTACTTGTGTAAATTCTTATACAGTCACTTCATGACAGGTCATTCTCACCACCACTGGAAGTTATCAAGTGTTCATAGAACTGTAGTTAAATACATAACTAACATTCTTTTCTCTATATCCATCCTCCTATTTTGACTAATCCACCCTGAGTGTCTGTTGCCAAAACCTCAGAGAACTCTCTGTTCTATTTCACACCCACTCTTAGAAAAAATGGTCCTTCAAGGGCACCTTGTGTAGTTAAGGTCCATAGCTTCCTAAAAAGGGTTCTACTTGTGAGATGCACTTTGGGCATGGGATCTCACAAAAAAAGTCATGTCAGGCAGATTTTATGTTCATGTGTTTGGAGCAATGTTACAACCTGCTATCTTGGGATGGGAAGTTTTTGTGTGCTGTGACATATTTTGTGTGCAGGTCCAAACTCCCTCCCAGAGTTTCCCGCCTCCCCGGATGACCTCACTGAACGGCGGCCATATTTAAAGAGGAAGACGGAGTTTGAATGGGGTGGGATGTTGGAGGTGGTTAGAGATTGTGTTTGGTTGTGCTGCTTGTATGCTATTTTCTGACTGCTATTCTGGTTTTTGGACTTTGAGTTTGGTTGTCCCTATATCTGTCATTGTGCATTCTCTTCACTCTTGTATATATGTTCACTTGGTTCACTGGCAGTAGGGGTGTTGCTGCCATTTCTTTTGGGAGAGGGTCCTTTTGTCTCTGTTTTTTTGCTTAGGTAGTTAGGGAAGTATCCTTGTATTTTCTTTCTTTTCCTTTTAGGTAAGCTAGCTACCTAATAATAGAATTCTTTTGTTTATTATTTTGGCCTTGGCCAACCCTGAAGATACACCTGGTTTGGTTAATTTGTACAGTTATATGTATATAATTGTCTGTTACAATATACCACACCCTTTTTGAACAACCTTGTTTGTGTTGTTATTCCTGGCTCCCTCATTTTTTATAAAGATCAATCCAATTGAATCCTGAGCTGGTTACTCTGTGTAGCCTACCTTAGACAGGGCCGTAACAAGCAGGAATTCAGTGTGGGGGACAATGCCTCCATGTCAACAAGCTTGGTCCCCCCCTCTGGCCCCTCTAAATTCAGAATTGTCTTGCACCAAAACAATTTTTCAAACTTCTAGTAGACAGAAGAAATTACTCAATGGTCACTGGGGAAGCAAGACCGCATGATGAGACTGCGTGCACTAAAAAGAAGGTTTCACATCATCAACAACAGGGCTGGAAAAGAGGGGGTGTTGGTTGGGACGTTCCATGTCAAACTGGCTAAAATTTTTTTGGAAATGTGGGAACTTGCACAGAAATGCGAGTTCTGCACATAAGCGTGGTGGGGATATACATCATGTGGTTACACAATGTTGATGTTCCTGATTGACCTACAGGCTATAGCCAATGGAAACACTTCTCTATCAGTGCGCGCCCTCAGAGAACTGATCAGACCACCTCAGATACAGTTGCAATCAAAATTATTCAACCCCCATTGCAAATCAGATTTATTGTCAAAATTTACAGACTTTCAGCTGTTTGCAATGAACAAATCAAACAAAAGCAATTGAAATAGTTAAACACAATGAATTCTTCAAGTGGTTTCCCCAAATTCACCAGTGGCCCCTCAATAATTGTTGCACACCTATATTTAACAAAGATTTTTTTCTGATAAACCTGTTGTGTTTGCAATTGTTTGATATCCATGAAGGCAGAGTATTTTTATGAAGTTTTTTAAACAAAAGATCAAAAGGTTAAACAATAAAGACAATTTTTCACAGCCTTCTTTGCTCATATTTACGGGTGCCAATATTAGTGGAGGACACTATAGGTGTAATGATCTTATATTTTGTTAATTGTAATCTTACAATAAGAAATATTAGATACATTTGACTATATTCAAGATATTTTCACTTGCTAAGATTACTTTTTTTTGCAGTGTTGGTAATGTTTCTGGGTTTTTCTTCATAGGTCTTACAATATTTCTGTCATCAACTGCTGTTGTTTTCTTTGACCGACCTGTTCCATGGCAAGCCATGAACCTTGCTTGATAACAGGGGCACTGCGATGCTGGAAGTGGTTTGGGCTTCTTAGCTCTAGTAAATATGGGTGTGACGGTCAGGTGTCCACAAATGTTTGACCATATAATGTATTTATGTTATTTGTAATAGTAAAACAATAAAAATACAATTTAAAACTTCCTTTCAGTTGGGTTTATGTCAAAATTGTGTTTGTCATAATGTCGACATAAGAGACTGATAAACAGACCAGCCTACTTCCTTTTTTGGACACTGATTTGCTTGTTGAGCTGAACGGTTAAAAGTTGAAAACATCTCAACTTTAAATAACCCTGCTTGTGCAACTTTCTGTTCTATATCACACCCACTTGTGATCACACCCACTTTTCTCTTGAAAAAAGGGTTTCTCAAGGGCTCCTTGGGTACTTAAAGCCCCATAGCTTACTTGGAAGCTGTGCATCAGGACTGGGAGCCAAAGAAAAATAATTCACGCCAGGCAGATTTTATGTTCATGCATGTAAGAGCAGGAATTCAGATATGAAGCTTGTGTGACAAAGCGGGGCCACGTAAATGAACACAGGAGCACACTGCATGATGCATTTACCGGATTCATCCTGATTAACTTCTTTAACCTGATTAGGGTCATGCTGGTTTAAATTACAGATGTGTTTATATATTTTGGGAAACAGAATCAAGTAAATATGTTAGAAATAAATAATGTGGGCAGGTAAAATAAAAATAAAAAACTAGTGGGAGTGATTGGTCAAATTTTCTGTGGGAACAGGTATGAGCGAGATTTAAAAAAAAAAAAATGTTCTGCTTACACATTGCCTGCTTGGAACCCTTTATGATAAGGAAACACCCAATTGTCAGGTTCTATGTAGAACCTATACAGGAAAAAATATCTGGAAAATAAAATATTTGGAAAGCTAATATTTGTGTGATGAATATAAAGATTTTAAATAGTGCAAACTAAATCAGGCATATGAGGCACACATAGCTGTTTATAGTTTCGTCCTACAAGTAAAAAAAAATTACTTAAACAAGATTAAAAGTTGTACATAAGCCAAAGCAAACATAAACCTTTTCAGCTGACACATTATTGATCAGTCTAAAGTTCTGAGTGCACAACATGGCTGGAACATTTTAAAGCATAAGTTTAATGGTCCGCAAATCTAATAGTCAAAATTACAATCACAATGCAAGGTTCCAAAATTCTGTATGGTCCAAGAAATAATTTTGGATAAACATTGCCATACACAAAGGTATATAAAATATGTCTAAATAAATATATAAATATCTAAATACAACAGTTAAGCTGTGGTCATCTGCTGGCACCACAATAGCAAGTGAGGTCACTGGCCGTATTTCTGATTTCTGTTACGGGAAGTGGGTAAAGAAATTACGATAAGGTAACTAACAGCTATATTGATTTCTTAAATCTACAAAATGAAATAATCAAACACAAGATCTGACAAACTTTTTAAGCAAGGGAAAAGCACTCATTGATATATTTTACACTACCGTACTCCTTCTAGTTATGTCAAATAATATACATTCTTAGCAAAAAAAAACAAAAAAACTGAGGAATTGCACCTTTCCAAATAAGGAGTATGATGGTTCCGCACATACTCAGTAGGTTACTGTTGTGAACTTTCTGATTGGTCACTGGGAAAGGAGTTTTTTTATACCAGCCTCAAGGCACTTACTAAAAAGAAAAAGCAGAGACTTAGCCAACAGCATAGGTTACTAGCTTATCTGAAACCTTTCTATTTTTACCATATACTTCAGGTTTTAAAATTTCGATCTCTACATAGGAAGCCAATAATGAGGACAGTAATGCATATTATAATACTCCTTGTGCATGTGCTTCATGTCCAGCAAACAGGTTTGTATATAATATAATATAATATGAAATAATATAATATATTTAACAATGGAATGTAATCTAAATTGCTGTTTGTGTGACACTGACAAATCTAAAACAGTGTTTTGTTTTGTTTTTCAGTCTCCAACCTGGTGCAGTGTTATGGCACTTTTCACCCAACAGATGGAACATGCAGTAACATTATGGGGAAAGTGCCACAAGATGACTGTTGTATGAACCCTGTATATGGCTTTCAGGATGAAGACGGTGTTTGCAAGTCTTGCAGGTAAGTTCCTCTAATTTTGGAGCTACTGCCATTGTCCTGTAGTCAGCAAGTGACTAACTGTTCCTACAAACCTTTCAAGAAAGGCATTCATTCTGTTATGATAACTAAACATTTTGATATGCCAGTAATACATTATAAAACACACAACAACATTTCATGTGGATCATTCATTAAAACATCAGGTTTTCTAAACATCTATTTAAAATCTGTGAGATCTCTTCATTGACCTGTAATTTTGTCTAAATTATAAAATCAGAGAAATCACATTAAATTTACAGCACTGTATTGTGGATCAAGGTTAGACAGTAGTGTGGGAGATTTGTTGAACAAAGTACAAAACAAACACAAAACAGAACATGAACATTTCACATTTACCAGTGTGAAATGAGGCTACACACAAATTATGGACTAGAGGTCTCAGAAATTTCTTAAACACAAGAAATGACTAGGGAAATGGACACAGACCAAATCATAACTATGATCAATTACATAAATGTCTAAGAAAACCATATAAAACATAGACATAAAGAAATACAATTACATTGTAAATACACTTGGAACTATGGTGACAGCATATTAGCAGTGCAATGACAAGTGACTAAATGAAAGAGTCCTTGATTAGCTGGAGATTGAGCTCCTGCTGAGCAACTTGTTGGAGTTCTTTAAACATATTTATATTTTCTGCACTCTAGGCTGTACAAGATTTTTAGCAGCTATAAAAACATACAACATTGGGAAAAAAGGAAGACATTAACATAATGTATAAACACAAATCATAAATACGTTACACTGGAGACATGAGGTTTAATAAGGTTGTCTTATCTGAGTGTCTTTCACCACTAATTCTCGTAAAGTGTGATGAACGAGGGAACCTGATATGAACCGGATATGCTGATATACCACAAAATGTGCCAGGTATTCAATCAAGTGCATTAGGTGGAGAATTAACCTTTAGTTTTGCCAAGGTGGCATTGATGCCAGCTTGCAGCACATTAACTGCTGCTGTGCTGTGTTCTGGGGTTGCACACTGGCCTTCAAATGCATCATTGGTGGGCTAACAGCACTCTCCTCCAAGGTAAAGCTCAAGTGTAGAGAATGAATGATAGTACATCAGGATCTGTCACTATATGTGAGGCAGATATACTAAGCTACACCATGCTCACTGCACTGTTTTATAGCCGCAAACAGCATATGCATTTGACCCATGCTAATTTCTCTGCTCTATGTTCCAATGCTGTAAGGCCAGTTTTTCTCTCATCTCCATGTAACTAAGCAGACTGTGCAGTGTGTACAGCTACAATAAGTGGCAAACAAAGCATTGTGTTGTCTGCAGCTAGTTCATAATTTGTAATTTTACCTTCTATGGGAGGCCATTCTTTAATGCCAGCTGTTGTGCTGTGACAGTGACTATAACATAGATGACAATACATCACAGATCAGCCAAAAAGGGGGCACGTATTTTAACACATGTATTTTAACGTTTTGGCCTTTAGTCGGCCTACATTCTAAATCCATATCAGCCCTTGAATCATTCTATATGGAAGTTTACATTTGACATTAGTAATACTGACAAAAAAAGAGAAAAGTTGTTTCCAAATCACATATATTATTATATAGTTTCCCTTTGCAATATATTCTCAGGGTTAATGAATTTTTTTTTTAAAAAAACAGAGGTTGGCAAGTCCCCAACATTACTCATATATTGTAACAGGTGGTACAATTCGTTGCTGGTAAATATAAATAACGTGACATCATGATTTACAGTATATGTACATTCAGGTTTCAAAATAGGAAGGTTTCCTATATTTATTAGCAGTCTGCAATTTATTGACTCCTACACAGACCAACAATCTAATTTAAGACATTAGCAAAAAAGAAAAAAACTTTGTAAGTACCCCTAAATAGTTTTTATTTAACTCACAGGCATGCTTCATGGACCACATGGTCCCCCTGGAGTTTATGCTCAGTGAGTTGTACTGAAGGAGTGAGACAGAGACGACGTGCCTGCTATGGCATTGGGGAGTGCCCTGACCCTCACCTTTTGGGAGAGATACAAACTGAACCTTGTGAAGACATCAGCTGCTGTCCAGGTATGAAAATGGACAGAAGGATACAGTAGAAAACTAGACTATATGGCCAAAAATTTGTGGACACCTAACCATAATATTCATATGTGTTTGTTGAACATCCCATTCCAGATTTAGTCTCCATTTCTGGTTATAATAACCTCCATTCTTCTGGGAAGGCTTTCCACCAGATTTTGGAGCGTGGCTGTGAGGATTTGCTCATTCAGCCACAAGAGCATTAGTGAGGTCAGGCACTGATGTAGGATGAGGAGGTCTGTTGCACAGTCAGTGTTCCAGTTCATCCAAAAGGTGTACAGTGAAGTTGAGGTCAGGCTCTGTACAGGTCACTCAAGTTCTTCCACTCCAACTTGGGCAAACCTTGTCTTTATAGACCTTGCATTGTGCACAGGGGCAGTATCATGCTGGAACAGGTTTGTGCCCCTTAATTCCAGTGAAGGTAAATTGTAATGCTACAGCATAAATAGACATCGTATACAATTGTGTGCTTTCAACTTTGTAGCAACAGTTTGGGGAACAGACATATGGGTGTGATGGTCAGGTGTCTACAATATTTTGACCATACAGTGTATAACTTTTTTCTTTTTAATAATTTAAGTGTGGCAGTTTTTAATACATGGATTTTATTTTAGAAAATGGAGCATGGTCTGAATGGAGTCCATGGCAGCCATGTTCAGTTACATGTGAAAAAGGACTAAAAAAGAGGAAGAGGACCTGCTCTAACCCACCTCCCAAATGTGGTGGTGTTTGCCACGGCAACAGCGAGGAAACCGAAAATTGTGACACGGGGATTGTCTGCCCAAGTATAATAACTTCTTTTTTTTTCTCAGTGATGAATGACAAGCATATTAATCATGTAAGGAATAAAACACAACAGGGTATGTTGTTATGGAAAAGTAATCAATGACAGGGTTGATTATTTTCTAATAACAGTATGTACTGAAGTGCTTTATTCCTCTTATACCACAGCAGTTTGTCAGTGATTGCAATTATTTATTTAATAACAAAAAACACATAACTCTCTCACATTTTTTATAGGTACATGTAATGTTGTGGAATATCTACAAAACAAGGTAGTTCCTGTCATCACTTACATCAGGGGTGTACAAAGTTTGGCCCCAGAGCCAAATGCTGCCTGTGGACAGCTTCTCTCATAGTGTGGATGATAGGTGGCCCATCTATGGAGTTAATTTTTTTTTTTTTTTGCCAAAATAAAATATAAAATTTTTAAATAAAAATAATAAAACACACAAGCAAAATATTAATGAGCAAAATGAAAAAAAATGCAAGTAATGAGAATCAAATCAAAATTAATTTTCCAAAAAGATTGCTTCTGAATCATCTCATTTAGCTTAATTTTTTTTCTATTTGCGTATTTTTCTGATATAATTTTGTTCTTTGTTTCTGCACATACACTTCTGACTTTTGGCCCCCTTCTTTATGAGGGGTGGGTCTTAGAAGAAGGCGTTCAACTTAAATCTCTATTGGTCAATTGATTTTGGAGTGGTAGGTGTTTGCCACGCCGACCTCATTAACATGGCGGACTCGAGTGATCAGCAGCAAGGAAACTGTATTGTAGTTGCATTACAAAGCTGACAAAATATAATATGAGTAGTTACTGAACGCATACGCAGGCGGTCGACGCATGCGCATTGCGACAACTTGCACTACCCCTTCTAGCCTACAACTGTCAGTACAGAGGAGTAAAGCAGGTCTTTTGCTGTGAAGGACGACAACGAAGAAGAATCACAAGAACACGAAGACTAATGATCGGGCAATCTCTCGACACGATTAGCACCTATATACAAATCCTTATACCCTTTAAGGCTAGAATTATACAAATGTGGGTACTTTCAAACCTGCACTCGTTCCCGTCTCTTCCGTTTTTTCTTCAACCACCTTGAGAATCAACGGTCCTGGGTCACTGTTGCCACCTTGTGGAACAACTAAATAGTGCAAAAGAATAAAATGCGCATGTGCGACCTGCACGTACAAAGTATTTATCCATTCCACTGCAAAAATAATAATAATAATAATTTTTAAAAAAAAAATAATAAAAAAAGGCCACATCTTACGAGCTCGCCCCTGTAGATGGCGCCATGAAGAGCACCATGTCGGAATTACCGTAATTACTAGATGAAACCCGGACGTCCTACTCGGAGCTGTTCACGTCCTCGGACTAAGAATTATACGACATTGGACAGTAGATGGTTATCCGGCTCTGTGGGGGGGATAGTTGTTCCACTTAGTTGTCCTTAGCCCAAATGTATTTTAATGGAATGAAATGCTGTGCAACTTTTCTCAAAATATTTTGTACTGTAAATAGGGGGGTTGGGACAGATTGGTATTTCCTCAACGTTGGAGCGGACACGACCCCCGCAAAGAATGCGTGGTTACGCCCATGATTGTGTGCCTTTCATTTATTTTCAGATTAATCTTGCATTATTACGACATTAATAATAGTCAATTATACAAATTATTACACAGAAATATTACGAGATAACTACTTAACTACATTTAACTGCTGAAACCGCCATTTTGAGTTTTTCCGAATGACGTTGCAGCGGTCAGGGGGTACAAGTTGGAGCTCCCAGAAAACTCTTAGTTTACAAGATGTAATTGCGAGTTCACTGAGTACATGAATACTTTTTAAAATTCGGAATCTCGTAATTACGGTAATTGCGACATGGCGTGAATGCAGCTTAATATCACATACAATTTACCTTTTTAAAATCAACTTTATTGAAAATATTTCAAGTTTTTACAGTTGCCAACAATATATCTACAAGAATTCATTTCATACATTTACATTACATTACATTTTTAAGGGATTTTTTCCTTCTTATTTTATCGTCAATTCTAAGCCTTTTAAAGTGATTTACAATTTGTTTAAAAACGTCAGCTGATATATAACATTGGTTGATTTTACATCTTGTTTTCCATATTTTACAGTTCCACATACAATTTCCTACACCATTGTCTCCTCACTCTGACATGAAACTGACAATTTCGTATGAAAATAAGTGTAATGTATTGTAGAAATACTCAGTATGAAGAACTTTAACTGCAGCGTTCTCAATAATACTCTTTCAAATAATTCCAACACCATTATATCATTATTTTTATAATACATTATACATTTTCATATGAAATTTACTCAAATATCTAATTCACAGGACCATTATTTAAATAGATTCTACAGTAAGTAGAATCTATATATGAAAGTATATTTAGTTTAATGAAGAATAGTCAGATTCTTGAGACATTTTCATAATGAGATAATGGTGTTGGAATTAGGCAGAAAGTGGAAACAAAAAAAAATCAGAATAAGTAGCTGGTGAATAAGAAAGCTATTTCAGCCTCATCACCTAGTTATATTTTTAAACTGCTTCTCAGCTGGATGGAATGAAGACACTTGTATGATCAAAAATATGTGATATGTGTGAATGCTTTTACAAACAATTCAGTAGTTACCCATATTATCTCGTCAACTTTTTAATCCAAGTACAATACTGTTTCCCTGCGTTTAACACTCAGCTCCGCTCGTTCCGCCATGTCAGAGGCAGCTCCAACTTTAATGGGATGGGCGTGGCTACCTTTCAGAGCACCTCTCACTCCAAAATCAGTTGTCCAATAGAGATTTTAGGTGAACACCTTCTTCTAAGTCTCATCCCCCCCCCCCCCATTAAAAATGTGTCAAACGTGAGAAGAAAAAGAAGGATCGCAGGAAAAAAAACTACATCAGAAAAAAGAGAGAAAGCCAAATGAGAGTGTGAATCATAATGAATCTTTTTGGGAAAATATCATTTTGATTTGATTCTCATATTTTCTACATTTTGATAATTAATATTTTGCTTGTGGATTTTATTATTTTATTTGAATCTTCTGGCACAAAATGAACTCCATACCCACCAGCCAACATGTTGCAATTTTTCCTGACAATGGCAGCAGACAGTGTTAACACAGTTAGATAAATTGCAAGAGCCTTTTTTTCCCATCTCTGATTACACCTGCAAATGAATTTACTGAATAATATTTAGTCATGGCTACAGAAAAAAAAAAGTTAACAGTGAGAAGGAGTGATTTCAAAAGAGCTGGAAACAAGAATTTAATTTTTTTTTTTTTTTTTTAAATTGAGAGCCATAGCAAATGCAGGTGCCTTGTATGTAAGGACTGCGGTAATTAAGGAATTTAATATTGTGATGCATTATGAAAGGATAAGCGGTATAGAAGATGGATGGATGGATGGATGGATACATTATGAAACAAATCATGAGCAATGCAAAAAAAAATCAGAAGATGAAAGGGCCGAGAAACTGAAGCAGCTAGAAGCTATCTGGGCAGAAGCAACTTTTTATCAGAGGAAACGGGCCACAGAATATTACTAGAACTAAAAAAAAATAGTGGTGATGCTTCCAACCACTAAGCATGGAAAACCTTTCGGGAATTCTTGGAAGTGTCCTTCCACTAAAATTAAATTCACTATATTGGAGCTCTAAAATAATATTTTGGTAACCTGCCATCAGGTATTTTGATGTGGTCTAATCTGGCCCCATTTGAATTGGACACCCCTGACTTACATTATAATGGCTATAAACTGCTGCTTCCCACCAGCCCCTCATTGTTTCTCTAAGTTACAAATACAAAACAACATGCAACTTGCCATGTTACTGATTTTTCCACTGTGGAAAAATTTAAAGAAACAGCATTTTCTTTGTTCCAAAGTTCTGACAAAAAACAACTTCAGGCTTTACTGTATCATTGTACTGTATGTACATTTTTATTTATTAAACAGCATGTTTTTTTCGTGTTTGTTTATTATTAATGGCTACAGAAATGATAATGCATTAGAATGAGTGATTTGATTTGCAGCTGGTACTCAAGCCGTACTGTTATAGAAAAACAATCAACACCTTCTGACTAGTCAGATTCAAAAATTCAGTCTGACTGGTCAGAAGGTGTTGATTGTTTTTAATTAACCACCATGGTACATCAGTAGCTCTGAGACATTAGACAGATTCTATGACCGTAACTTATCTTAAACTTATTTATGTTATTGTGTTTCATCCCTAGCTCATGGAGGCTGGTCTGCATGGGGTAACTGGGGTGCCTGTGCAGGGACATGTGAAGTAGAGGGGATTTCACCACCTCAACAGGAGAGATACAGAACATGTACAAACCCTCCGCCGTCTGTTGTACCACGTGGCAGTGATTGCCCAGGCTCAAGCACAGACAGTCAATACTGCAGAGGACTGCCTTTCTGTTCAGGTGACACATGTGTCAGGAGCTTATCCTATACACATATTATTTCAGCCCATGAAAGATACTACGCAAGTTACTTCAACAGAGAAATAACTGTGCTGTTGTTAACAGAGGAAATATGTCTCTACAGTAAATGGAAACTGGGGGGCTTGGTCAGAAGCCTCTGATTGCTCTGTGACGTGTGGAGTGGGACTACAGACACAGCATCGTAAATGTGACAATCCTGTACCCAAATATGGAGGCCAGGGCTGCCCAGGAGAAAAGACCAAAAAACTGCTCTGCACTATTCCAAAAAACTGCCCAGGTGAAACACATTTATCAGACCATTTGTTTTCCATTTACTGTAGCTTTATTGTATATAGCCGTGTTTCCACAAAAATTACCTGGAACAATTAGTCCCAGGAACTTTTTTCAAGGGATCATTTGGTTCCTCCAGACCTTTGTTGTTTTCATTTCCATTGCGGTCTAAAGTACTCTGAAGATTAAGCAAATTAGTCCGATGGTCAAACCACTCGTTGGTCTGCTGGTTGTAACTGCTCCTGTTATTTTTGTGATCCTTAATTTTCTTGTAGTCCTGTTTTAAATTCTTGAGCTTCTCTCTGCACGGTTTTCCTGTGTGAACAATGCCCAGCTTACTTAACTGTCTTGATATTTTTAAGTATACTTTTTCCGGTTTCCGGTTCCACTTGTATTTTGTTCTCTGTATAAATACTTAATAAGGCCTGAACCTCATCGTCGGTCCATCGGTCCAACAGACGGTGGTTGAAATAAAATGCTGCTTGCACTCAATCAATCAGCATGTTCAGCGCTCAAGTCCCACCCCCTAAAGTTCCTGAACTTTGAAAAAGTACCACCTCCCGAGTAAAGCCTTTCCGAAGGGGAAATATTTTACCCATAACTTAATTTAGACCCTGGGCCCTGTGGTGGAAACACACAGAGTACCTCAAAAAGTCCTTAGTTCCTGGGGAAAGTTCCTGCGATGGAAATGGGGCTTATGTTTTGTAATGTAGTATAAGTATATACTATAACTATAATAGTTTATTGTTGACTAAGAATATACTTTTAACATCATAGTCTTTAATAACATTAAAACATAGCAAACTCCCTGTAAGCTCCCTAACTTTGAATAAAAGTTACCATTTTTTCTTTCAGCGAATGGTGAATGGAGTGAGTGGTCTGCATGGTATGGCTGTATTTCACCAAACCAAAGGCAAATTACGTGCAAGAATAGAATGGGGAGGCGAAGGAGACTGAGAGACTGTTTAGGCAGGGAATATGGAGGAGCTTTCTGTGAGGGAGAGGGTGTAGAGTTTGAGCGCTGCTATGATATTGAAGGCTGTAAAGGTGAGTACCTAACCAACTAGCACAGTTACTGGTGGTGAGTAGTGTAGAAATTATGTCTAACATTTGTATTTTCTTTTTTGTAATAAGTTGGACACTGTCATATAATATATGTGTCAAGATTCACAGTACTCAATATTTGTTCTGCAAGATGATTCTAGTTCTAATACTAAGGCTAGTTGAAATCCGGGGGTCTTTATTTAAAGCCATTTTTTTATTAACCCCAAATATCACTCAATTTAGAAGAATATCAACCAGAATTTGAAGGTCAAAAATATGCTTTTAAAAGTATATATTTTTATGTTATTTTTATGTTATGTACATATTGTATTTCAGTGCATATATATATATATGTATATATATATATATATATATATATATATGTATATATATATATATATATATATATATATATGGGCGCATGGTGGCTTAGTGGTTAGCACGTTTACCTCACACCACCGGGGTTCAATTCCCACTGGGGCCATGTGTGTGCGGAGTTTGCATGTTCTCCCCGTGCTGCGGGGGTTTCCTCCGAGTACTCCGGTTTCCTCCCCCAGTCCAAAGACATGCATGGTAGGCTGATTGGCGTGTCTAAAGTGCCCGTAGTGTATGAATGGGTGTGTGAATGTGTATGTGGTTGTGCCCTGCGATGGAGTGGCACCCTGTCCAGGGTGTACCCCGCCTTGTGCCCGATGCTCCCTGGGATAGGCTCCAAGTTCCCCCACGACCCTGAAGAAGGAGTAAGCGGTAGAGGATGGATGGATATACGTATATATATATCTTTTTTTTTTTTACTGGGACGGACGGGGACGGTTGTTTATTGGTTAGCATGCCTGCTTCGCACCTCCAGGGTTGAGGACTTGAATACCGCCTCAGCTCTGTGTACGCGGATCCTGCATGCTCTCCCTGTGCATGTCACTCCAGCCCCAGTTCAAAGATATGTGCTGTAGGCTGAATGGCATTTCCAAATTGTCCAAAGTGTGTGAATGGGTGTGTGAGTGTGTGTGTGTGATTGTGCCCTGCGATGAGTTGGCACCCTATCACCCCGTCCAGAATGTTCCCGATCTTTCCCTGAGTCCTCTGGGATAGGCTTCAGGGTTCCTGTGACCCTGTGTAGGAAAAGTGGTAGAGAAAATTCATGGATGTTTTTTTTTTTTTTTTTTTTAACTATATTTACTTTCTCCCTGACTGTTTATTAACTAGCTGGGCCTGATCAACAAATACCAAGAGCCCTATGGTCAGAATGGTCCAAATGGGGTTACTGTAAACCTGACTGTGGAGTATCTTCAACACAGACAAGGAAACGGGTGTGTATACCCGACATCTCAAAGTATAGGTAAAGCAAAATTACTTGTTTTATGATGATGATGATGATAATTATTATTATTGTTGTCGTTGTTGTTGTTGTTATTATTATTATTATTATTATTATTATTATTATTTCACTGTTGCTTTGCCCATAAATATTTTTGTGACTGCTCAGGTTTCAAGCATTTTTCTATACTGACTTTTAATTTGTACTGTACACATGTGACCTCAAGAGGTTTCTGAATTTGGGCAACATGAAAACAAGCAAAATAATGCATTGTGTTTAAAATCTTTGTGTTTCTTTTGTATAAATAGATCATGCTTTTTTATTTGGTCTTATTATTTATGATTTTAAGCTAGCTTTCCCCTCCCTCACACAGTGAACCGAATATGGAGCTGTTCGCAGGAAACCCGGATATTAACTGCCCATCCTTGGCAGAGACAAAAGGGACCAGACCATGCCTAAATCTTCCACCATGTTAGATCAGGTTTATGGTCATCAGGTGCACTCAGAAATGGTAAATGAAGTGTTAATGGAAGCTTTATCTACAATGTTTCTAAGCTTTTCTTTCTGTGATGCCTGTTTGTGTAAGCTTTCTGCTATTCATTCTGCCAGTATGTACCAAAACACACCTAGCACACACTTAATGCACTGCACTGGAAGTGTAGTAATTGTATTCCCATTTGAAATACATTTGTAACATTTATGACTGTGTGTTTTCATTTCACTTTATGGTAGGACTGCAAGCAAAATCGTAGAATCTTATAAATAAACATTTCTTTTTAAAATAAAATTATACATAGGCCTATATTATATACTTACCTGACTTTATTTCTCTTTTTTGCTTGTATTTACTGTACATTTTCCTCTTTACTTGCATTATATTAATAAAACACACTATTATGTCTTGAAAGGCTGGAAAACCTTCTTTAGAAATTTGATTTCTAACAAGGTTTGGTCCTGTGATGGATCGTGATATACTCGATACTATATTTTGAATTGCGCTTTCCACGTTTCCGTAGTGTTGTGGTGATCAAGACCCGCCTAAAGGTCCCCAGTTGGAAACCGGGTGGAAACACTTTTGATTTCGTTTCTACTTTCAATTATATTATCACAGTGACAGAAAAAAAAACATTACGTCATTATGTGTGAAAATCTATTAAGTTGTACAGACTTGTTAAGGCTTCAGCCACAACATGCAGATAGTATAAACAGTATTTAAATAGTATATATAGTGTAAAAAGGAGCAACTGCAGGTGTCCCACTGATTGATTAAACAATGTCATGGATAACGTGACGCGCCCTTCGTCCCAATTTACATCATTTGAATGCAAGAAGAACGGATACATATGCACAGTGAAATTCTTTTCTTCGCGCAGTTTCCTCCAGTATTGGGGGGCTCCACATGATAGAAGAGGCTTGGGGGCTTTAGTTACAAAAGGTTGAGAACCTCTGGTCTAGATGTTGATTCTCTGCTCCACCGGTCTCTATGTTTTCAGTTTGGGGAAACCAGAAATCTAACCGAGTCAGTAAACGAATCTGAGTGAATCTTTTAGGTGAATGGTCTCAAATGACTCGAGTCCGTGAAAAGAGTCAATGGTGAATCTTTAAAACGTTAAACAGCTCTACCTTTCTGCTGTAAGTGAGTAAAGTTAGATTTAAAAAAAAATCGAGCTTTGCTTTTTTATTAACGCACCATGTGTGTAATAATGTGTGTTTTATATGAAATAACGAGTGCTATTTCGCAGCTTGAGAACTGAGCAACTATGAAATAAACGAGTTCTTAATAATAATAAAAAAGAAAAGTCATTGATGTGTTTTGTTTTTTGTTTGTTGGTGACGTGCCAATAATAGTGACACAAAGGTTCACGAAGTAGCCCGATCACAAACAGCGAACACGCAGATATTTGGTGTTAAAATATACTTTTACATTTATGGCTATCAGTACTAAAGCTCTTATTCAGCCTAAAACGTAACATTATTAAAAACAAAAGTCGCTGATCCACGTTACTAAGAAGTGCCACGTACTCATGTTAGACCGTACGTTGTGTCAATAGTACTCATACTCATCTTAGATGTGAAAAGAGAAACAGAAAGAGACAGGATTTGTTTTAATAATTATGCGGAAGCCGAAATAGCTCAGTTGGGAGAGCGTTAGACTGAAGATCTAAAGGTCCCTGGTTCGATCCCGGGTTTCGGCAGCTTATATTTTCGTGATTGTTTTGTGAAGCCACTTATTAAAAAGAAAAGAAGAGGTCGTAGAATTTCAGAGTTTCCAAAGACCGTGCGGACTTTCAGTTATATTGGGACATCATAAAATCAAACCTTTTATATTAATACAATAAAACTTGCCCCACTTGTAATCTAATTCCAGGGGGAAACATTTACACTCTTAAATAGCACCGTGAGATAGTACACTGTATTACTACTGCAATCAAGTGGACATTATTCATACTACTTATTATCCTATAAGGCAGGGGTTCCCAAACTTTTCCAGGGCAAGGCCCCCCAAATGACATTAACATCTGACCGAGGCCCCCCTTTTGCAAGATGTCTTTAAAACACATTAAAAATACAGACTTCTGAATATATCCTCCCCTTTTTTTATTAATAATTACATTACATTAGGAATTCATTGTGTGTATGTGTGTGGTTGTCTGAGAGTGAGAAAGAGAAAACATACTAGTGGGATGGATGGGCACACCAAATTGTTGAGGCCCCCCGGGCGCCCCCTGTCGGCCCCCACTTTGAAAACCACTGCTATAAGGGACACACTTGGCTGTTTTGCACACGGAACTCCAACCTGCACTGAACATGCGTTTCCGTAGTGTAGTGGTTATCACGTTCGCTTCACGGGAAGCCATATAGCCCTGACTAGCCAATAGTAAGCGAGCAAAATCTGGGAGGCCGGTCGGACGAACCTAACGTAAAAACATTAGTTTGAATCCCACCTTGGCTGCAATGTGTTTTCGTTTTCTTTTTTTTTTTTTTTTTTTTTTTAAAAAAAAACGTTTTTAATGTCGAATCCATAAAAATATTATAAACATATGAAAACAATATGATGTAAAAAATAAAAAAGTCATTTCCTAAGAGTTTTCTTTGTGTAAGGTGAGCAAAATGTAAAAATGATCATTAATAAACCATTATTGATGGGGACTTTGTCATTAGTAGTTACTATTTCAAATATTTAGATATTTATATTTAAAATGAAAACACCACACAACATTTTGATGTTTTGCTATATTATACATGTTTTAGTATTTGTTATTATCTGTTACATATTGCTGTTATCTAACTTTTTTAAAAGAGTCATTGTCAACATTTACTATGTTGATACACTTTCAGTGTGTAAAATTAACTGTTAAAGGAGATTGTGAAATTAACAGTTTGTCAAAATTAAAATAACTATCTAAATAATATATGCAGAGTGTGTTATAGTAAGTTATTGAAAATGTATTGCAAATAAGGACTAAGAGTTTTAAAACATTTACAAATATAAGCAAGATAAAACATATTACACCAGACAAATAACTTACAAAAAAAAAAAAAACTAAGTCTGTACACAATTCCACAATGGTAGAGAGAGAGAGAGACAGAGAGAGAGCGAGAGAGAGAGAGAGGGCACAGAACAAATAGAATGACATTCATGGACAACAGTATTACACAGTAAGTGTTTGTGGCTTTGTAACTATTTACCAAAATCCAACCTTGTGCTTGGCTTGGAATCAGACATGCCATGCACAGAACTTAAATGCTGTGTTTCACAACAAAGTTATTTTCTCTTTTCAACAATCCACCTCTGCCTCTCAGCCTCATAGAATGGGGACTGCTGAAACTCTGCCCATGTCATCTCTGCATTCATTCCCTGTGCCTGATACAGGGAAAGCACTTTAGCAGGACAGTAAATGTATTTGCCTGCCACTCTAGGGAAACCAGTATGGATATGAGGACTATTGGGTCCTTGTTTTAGAGGCTGGTGGCAGAACCTGCACAGACAACCAGAAGGATACTCCACTAATGATTTCCTCTTGCCTCTCTCTTCAATCACCCTCTTCCTCTCTGCCCCCCTTTGCTTAGAGGCCTCCAGCTCCCGCTGAAAGAAGGGAGTGTCTGCAAAATCTTCAAATGGCATCCTGGGGTTGATCAGGCCCTCTGCAGAGTATGCCTCAAAGACTTTCCGGGAACAGTAGAAGTATTGAACATCACCAGCCTGATAAAAAAAAAATGCACACAGGAGCCATCAGCCAGACAACGAGACTTTGGCTGACCACAAACTAAACAAGATCTAATTTGTTTTTTTTTTGGTATCTGCTGCTGTTGTTGTTGCAGGGCTGCCTGCTGCTTCTCTAGGATGTCTTTAACCATCTTCTCAACTGCTGCCTGTGTCAGAGGGACATCTTCAGGAACACTCTTTCGAGGTGGACTGAACTGAGCAGGTGGCAGCATTGTCACTGGGACACTGGTGGTTTCACTGCCTGAGTTAAGACACTGCCATAACTGTTGTGTCTCCAGGAACTTTTCTGGACATGGTGGGATTAGCAGGATCAATACCACAGAATATGTATGCTTTTTTCAGTTTCTCCAGGTTGCTCTGATCCACTACAGACAAGGCAGCAGAGAGGAACTTGCAGAAGGAGGTATACAGAGGATGGTGCTCCGACACACACTCCCTGGTGAACCGCCGCATACAATGAAATAAGTCCAATTTAACAATGATGTTCTCATTGTACTTCAGGCAAGCGGCACATAAATTCTTGAGGTTCTCTGAAGTAACCTGTGCCAGGATAGCTTCAGTGGTCCTCCAGGCATCCCATTTCAGGTGCTCATAAGGTGATGGGTCCATGACTCTGAAAGCGGCACAGCAATCCCTAAGTACACAAAAGGGAAATAAAAAAAAATTCAGTTAAATATATTCATTATCTTCGCTTACACTACTTGATGTGATGTGTGATGTGATGATTCATACCTGTCCACCCACTGGTACCTGGTCTTGGGGATACCAGCAGCACTGTAGCGATTGGCCAGCCCACAGTACATTGCCTCTAAGGACCACTCACTTTCAGATTGCAGCATCATCCAGAACAGGATCATCCAGTTCTCATTCATCACAGCATAGGATGACATTATGCCAGATGAGAGAGTCACTTTTCTAGCAACTTTGCGTGTGTGATCTGACCTGAACACTTGTCCAAAAGTGCCTTGTAGGACCTGAGTGAGAGCTGCCTCCTGCCGCTGATATTCTTGAAGAAGGCACTCCACCAGATAGTGTGCAGTCACAGACACCCCATACCACCCATCAGTGTCCTCATAACCCTCAAACGGTGCTGGTGTGTCATCCTTCCTCAGTGCCCCAGTGATGGTCCTCTGTCCATACAGCCCTGCTTCAGCATCCCTGATGTTCTGCACACTGAGCAGGTAAGCTAGGTGGGCTCTTTCATACTTCAGGTGAAGCACCTCAGACAGCTGGTTGGCCATATCATTTGGTGATTTTTCAGAGTGCCGCAGTTCATCCATCACTGTTTTACAGATTGCCTTCTTATGGGTGAGTAAGGCTGGCAAGATGTTCGTAAAACGCTTTGGTAGCATGTCTAGCCACTAGGGTTTATCAGGGAACCAGGATTTTTTTGCATGCTTTACAGCACAGACGAGAGGAAAGGATATAATATTGTCCGCTGGTACCAAGAATCACTCTAGGTCTTCCCACACCAGAGGAAACAACCTGAGGATGTGGACAGCTGTAAAGACAAGGCAGGATGTAATTGTTTCTGAGCCTTTCCATTATACTGTGCTCCGGTTTCCAGATGAAGAATGGATAGAGCTGGTTTCCAGATGAAGAATGGATGGAGCTGGAAGTATTTTGGTGATAGCAGGCCTGTGTTGGTTTCTATAAGCTCAGGTTGAGGAAGATAACGCCACAAGGAAACCATGTTCATAAGGTGTCTCACCAGTTGTGATCCTGGCCAGAGTCCCATGGCTTCCATCTCTGTTTTCATCCAGATTTTTTGCTGGAGGGAGCACTTAGGACATTTTCACTTAGGGGTGTACTCACTTTTGTTGCCAGCAATTTAGATATTAACGGCTGTGTGTTGAGTTATTTTGAGGTTACAGCAAATTTACACTGTTATACAAGTTGTACACTCACTACTTTACATTGTAGCAAAGTGTCATTTCTTCAGTGTTGTCACATGAAAAGGTAAAATCAAATATTTACAAAAATGTGAGGGGTATACTCACTTTTGTGAGATACTGTATATAGTTACAAACAATTCAAATGATATTCTAATATACCGATGTTTCTTTTGAGTAAATAAGTAATTTTGTGATTTGTAAGTTGCTTTGGATAAAAGCGTCTGCTAAAAGAATAAATGTAAATGTAAATGTAAGTGTACAGTTCACTTTACTTGCCGCCTAATTGCGCTTTTTTTCTCAGGTAAAATGACGAATGTTAATCCGACGTCTGGGGAAAAAAGGGAATAAACAAAGAGATGCACGCCGAAAAAATAAAGCCGATAAAGTATTAACTGGTTGATCGTCAGCGGAGGCAATTCAAAATGTAGATCTTCAACAAAAACAAAAACAACAAAAACAAAAACAACAAAAACAAAAACAACAAAAAAAACAAGCCTTGGATCAACGTCATGGAATCAACATGTGGCCAAAAATATATTGCATCCATAGTGATAAGCACTACCATTGAAAATGAAATGGAAAAATTAAAGAAAATTAAGCGGAACTATTTTCACAGTTAGTCAATGCTTTGTACTTGGACGTCCAAACCACTCTGCATATAAGTTTCCGTAGTGTAGTGGTTATCACGTTCGCCTCACACGCGAAAGGTCCCCGGTTCGAAACCGGGCGGAAACAACTTTTCCTTTGAGAGTCATAGATTAAAGACGCGCATTTCGATTCAAAATTGCAGTTTTATTTTTATAGCCCTTTTAACAATAGACATTGTCATAAAATAGCTTAGCGTAGCTTTACAGAAATCCAGATGTAACTTTGCATCCTTAATGAGCAAGCGAGATAGATGGTGCCAAGGAACCCTCCTGAGACCATAAGAAGAAGACTTGAGAGGAACCATAGTCAAAAGGGAATCCATCTTCTTCTGGGGGACATCAGATAGTGAGATTAAAAATCATTACTCTTACATAACTCTATCATATAAAGTCAAACAGTATTAAGTGTGTTGATCAGTACCAGCATCACACTTTGATTACATCAGCAGGTTCTAGATACAAGTATGCAATATGCAGGTGAGATTTATCTACTTAAGCAACAGTGAGACAGGCATAAACTGTTTCTGGAAAGTGAAAATCTTTAGGGTATCCATGTGGGACCATCCACAGCAGACTTTACCACAATATCTTTCATAATTATGTATCACAATGTGTATTACAGTCTGCTTGTTGGCACTGGATGGCAGACCGCATATGGTGTTGGCTGTGGCAGAACTGCATGGAACAATAAGTTTAAAAATTAATAATACATTCATGTAAATGACATGAATTAGATGTCTTTACCTGGGATAGGCTTTACGATGCTCCCTGGGATAGGTTCCAGGTTTCCACGTGACCCTGAAGAGGATAAGCGGTATAGAAGATGGATGGATGGATGGATCAGTTAGAACTTACATCAACAGAATATTTATTTAAAAATTCCATTAATGCAAGTTCAAATAATGTTCACCTTTATGATTGAACTGCACAGATTATTTAAAAACTTAAAATGATCACAAATTGATCCTAATTTGAAAGTTTACTCTTTAAAAACAGGTAAAGCTTTGAGTAGACAATACAAATATGTTAAATAGCATGCACAAAATTCATGAAGTGCACTCACCCTCATCAGTGATATGTTCAACCTTTACCAATAGTTAGTATAACAAAAGAACACAAGTTTTAGAACAGGCAAAAACACTGCCAAAACAATAAAAAAGGTATGAAAGAGTTATGAAGGATAAATCTGTGGGTAACAGGATACGCCTCCAAAACTGATGTGGAAAATAACCTTTTGCTGTGGAGAAGACTGGACACTGAGTGGCTGCAGATGACTCTGAAATATACAATAGAATTTGTTTAGTATAACTCTAGTATGTGCAATTTAATATGCCATATACAGGTTGAACTAGATAATTCTAGACATAACAGACATGACATTAATGCAGCCTCTTGGTTCACTTACTCTGCTATGTAAGACATTTGGGTGGAGACAGACTCAGCATCATCTTCTCATCCTCCTCCATTACTGTGAAATGAAACAAATACATCAGTAGACTGTAAGAATCTATATAAACAAATATAAATGTGGTTTACTCACATGGATAATCAGAGAAAAGGTGTGAAGTGGAAATTGTGGAGGGAGTTGATGGTGAGGGTGAAGATGTAGCAGTGGTCACCTGTTTTTTCTGCTTTAAAATATATTGCTGCAAGCGGTACATTTTACTTCCAGGAACACAGCTCTTCCCAATTATAAAGGCAGCATACCCATCAGCCCTGGTATTCCAGATCTTCCTCCAGGTGTCTTGTGCTCATGCCCCAAATCCAACAACATTGTCATCATCTGACAAAACTGGCACTGAGTCTGGCCTCTCTGAAAGGGATCGCCGGAGATCCTCAATTTCCTTAAAGCATCTTGAATATTCAAGAAAGGAAAGGAGGCTCTCCTTGCAACGACCATCTGGGTTGAACTGCCCAGCCTGTTCTTCCTCATCAACCTTACTGGACAAGTACAAAATGTAGCCAATATCATTCTCCACTAGCCACCGGAAGGACTTCCCTTTGTACTTCCCAAACTGAAGAATGTATTCTCCGAACACCTCTTGCTTGTCTGAAACATCCCCTCCCCTCTGTAAAACAATAGAACGGGAATTGTTCCTGACCACATCTTCTCTTTAAGGTGTTGACTTGTCTTGCAAAGGATTGTCTTTAATCTTTCTTGCCTCTTCAGATGGGTCCCGACATAAATGACCTGTGGGCCTCTCCTGAAGGACACTTAGATTTTTTCTTCATGCTGATAGCCTGAATAGTACCCATAGATATGAACAATTGACATAAATAAATATATAAAAGCATTTACATAGTTATGCATAATGTTTTGTAAAGTAAAATTATGGTAATTGATTCTTTTTAAATGACTTGACAGGTTCCATGTTAGAGTAAAAGATCAATGACCCAACATTTAATTACACAACTATTGAAAAGATACACATCTACTCTAATATATTCTAACCTAATCTAATATAATTGTGTGATCTGCTCACTTGTTACCAAGAGACTTTATTTTACTGTGTGTTTGATTACTGAACAAACAACAGACATTGAACAGTAGACAATAGAAATTTCACTCGGCATACAAACGTATAATAATAGTCCTGATTTGACCCTACATATACAGTTACAAGCAATCCAAATGATATTCTAATATACCGATGTTTCTTTTGAGTAAATAAGTAATTTTGTCATTTGTAAGTTGCTTTGGATAAAAGCATCTGCTAAATGAATAAATGTAAACGTAAATGTAACTGTACAGTTCACTTTACCTGCCACCTAATTGCGCCTTTTTTCTCAGGTAAAATGACGAATGTTAATCCGACGTCTGGGGGGAAAACAGAAATAAACAAAAAGAGATGAAAGCCGAAAAAATAAATCCGATAAAGTATTAACTGGTTGGTCGGCAACCAGCTATTAATCCAATATATTAGGGTTAGGTACACTGGGGGCTTGTGCCAAATGGAAAATTTGTCTGTAAGGGCATTAAAATTTGGAATTGGTGTGGCCTTGCTCTGCTGACGCTCCAAATTCGTAAATACAAGGGCCCAGATCTCAGGAAGTACGGTGGACTGGCATACCAGCCGGAGTGTATTCCTGCTTTGTGTCCACTGTTTCAAGATGGGCTCTGATCCACTGTGACCAGGATACAGCTACTGGAGATGAATAAATGGATTTATTACGCATTTTACACGAAATAAAATCCAACAAAAGCACTTTTTGGTCACTATAATTTCATATGAGATTAGGTTGGTAGTTATTACATTAGTAATTGGGGGAGCAACAAAAATATGAAGGAACAATGCCATTTATGACAGTATAAATAACTTACCCATTGAGTCTTACAATGACAAGTGATAGCCTTATTAAACATTTTTTTTAAAAAATGTTATTTAATGCCTAGAAACCTTATGAAATTAAGGTTACTTGTTCAAACCGTAAATGAAACTAAGTTGGTTTATCTGTATATTAACAAATAAGAGGTGGCTGTGGCATATCACACTGATACCGGCTAATTTTCATCCAAACAGACCACGCATTACATACAATGTTTTGTAGCCCATTTTTTTAAACACATTTGCTTGCTTTATTACTTTTCCTATATTAAACCCTCACATACTATAAAAATCAGCGAGATACAAAGTTGGTCTTGGATGAATTTATTGTATAAATACAGATATTGCTAGCATTCAGTCCCGCAAACCTCTCTATGGGAATAATTTAATGTTCAATAAAGCTTTTAAAAGGAAACACAGAAGGCCCACAATGATTGCATTTTCAAGGAAAATTCCTTTGGCCCACGTCTATAAAGGATTTCAACACTTCTTAGAAGAAAGAAAAATAAAAGAACACTTGGTGTTAAGACATGTATGGAATCCCAAATTCAACATGAGGAATGATAAAATATGAGGATACATTTATTTTGCTTTCTGTGAAAACTAAAGATATAAGAAACTATATACACTGCTGTTAAAATGGCAAATTTTGTGATGTAAAAAAATGAAACCAAGATAAGATAAATAAAAATAAGTTTTTGGGGAAAAAAAAAAAGAATAACCTGGTAATATAAAGTATACACATCTTTTTAATAATGGGGCATATGTGCGCAGAATTAACCAATCAAGTCTAAAGTCATGTTCAAAACTAATTATCATACAACTGTCATCAATGAAGTGATTCTGATTAGCCCCAAATAAACAATCTGTTTCTGTAGAATTTTCGTGACTTTTTCTTGGTTTCATCTGACTGCTGAAGCCATGGTCTGCAAAGAGCTTACAAAGCATGTACAGGATCTCACTGTCAAAAGGTATAGATCAGGAGAGGGTTACAAAAGAATTTCCAAAGTATTAGATGTACCATGGAAAACCAGGAAGGCTATTAACAAGTGGAGAAAATGGTGGACCACAATGAAATTACCAAGAACAAGATGTCTTTCCAAAATTGATGAAAGGACAAGATGAAAACTTGCCAGGGAGGCATCATGCTATGGGGCTGCTTCTTCAGCTGAGACTGGGGTTCTAGTAAAGATAAAGACAGACCCTCCAAGAATTCATGATTTTGAGCATGATCATGATTACAGAAATGAATGCAAATGAAGCAAACTCCACAATATTTGGAGGAGCTTGCAATTTTTTAAAATTACCACAGATTTTCTGCAGATTTGGAACAAGACACCTCATGTGACATCACAACATGCATTCAGCCAAAGCCCTCTTCGATTCACGTGCATCAAACATGAGTACAGCTCATTTACTAACAAACATCACCGCGAAAGACTGTGCAAAACAATTTCATGCAATTGCATTTTCTCCAATTCAAGTAGTTTTTCGCAAGAAAGCAGTAAATTGCATTACAAAATTTGAAAAAAGCCTTAGCAAAATCAAGGATTTTTGGTCCACCAATCACACAAAAAAAACCTCTGAATTCTGTATGGACTGTAAAGGGAATTATGGATAGTTCCAAATGCCAATACAAATACCAGCACAAAACCTGCAGGTCTCCATTAGACAGCTGAAGATGAAGAAAGAAACACAAACACAAATCCACGTCAATAAAGGAATGGTTTCAGAAGAAGATGATGATCAATGTTTTGGTGTGGCCCTGTCAGAGCCTAGACCTACATCTAATCAAAAACCTGTAGAATGACTTAAAGAATGAGGGTTATGCACAGCTGATCCCCTCGCAATCTGATAGATCTTGAGCATTTTTGCAACGAAGATTGAAAAAATGATGTGCCAAGTTGGTAGACTCTTACACAAAAAGACTGAGTGTGTATTACAAACATAAGGTGTTTTATATAAAAAGTATTAGTTAAGGAGACTCTTATCCAAACAGTTTTTTGTTTCATTTCCCACCTAAAATGTTTCCATTTGTTTTTCACTTGAAATTTGTTGATTTTTATATCACATTAAAGGTGGACAAAGATGGTACATGATTAATTTTGGTTTCATTTTTAACATCACACAAACCTGCTATTTTAACAAAGGGTGTAGACTTTTTATATTCCATTGTATTCATTTAAGGTCAATAAATTAAAAACAACTGTTCAAGCAAATGAGTCAGTTTTAAACAAGAGTGGGCAAAACTGGTTTATCAGACATTTTTGGATAATATTACTATTTGAGCTGTACATTTTGGACAATAGTGGTGAATAATAAATTACACAGTAATCTTCTGCTGATCCACCTGCCAGTGGTCTTGCTGTATGGAACAACCATAGGCAAATGCATCAGATATAAAAACAAAAAACAAAACAAAACCAAATATAATTTATGATTCAGATCCAGTAAATTATTCTGGCCTCTCAGAGCAATAAGTGTGATCATTTACACAATCCAACCATCATTTACACAATCCAATCCATGAATATGTCCATGACATTTATATTCAGCTAAGCAAAATGGAGAGTTCCAACTGATATCAAAGAAGACATCTGATTCAAACAGGAAATGCAATCTTATCAATCTGAACAGATTTAGGCCTGAATAACTGGGTTATTTTCCTGTACATTGGAGATGTACCAAAATAAAATCATTCAATGGGATCTTGAATCAACATCAATGGATGCAATAGTGAAGATTAACTGGACCAGTGTCTACAGGTTTGTAAAAGTCAATCCAGCATTGCTGTCAAATGTCATGCCGTTCTTTTCAGGGATTTTATTTACACAGTTTAAGCACAAATTAGACAAAGAGTAAAGTGCAAGAAGTAACATACAGTACAATAAGTGGCATGCAAAAGTGTAGAAAAGAAATCTTAAAGGCCGTGGTCACACAGGAAAAATAAGCATACTGTGCAAAAAAATCTAATACCAGCAGAATGATTAAGAAAAGAAGCGCTTGTCCAGCTTTGGTTTGCCACGTAAACAAAACCGGTAAAGTTTATCATGAACACTATAATAGATTATGACTTGCTTTCTCGTGGGGATGAAACTTGTTCAGATAAAATTCATCAGGACGATGAGGGAGAGAGATCATTGGGGGTTGTAGGAGAAGGGATTGTAGAGGCCAGATTATAAGTAGAGTTTGGGGAGGAGGCCATTGTGGACTGCAAACAACTGGTTTTAGGGAGTGTTAGTGGTGAGGATGCAGCTGTGGTTGGTGAGTCCAAGCTGACCTCGTCACCTTCCTCTGAGTCCCACACTTCACTCTGCAGGTAATCAGCAAAAAGGGCCTTGGCACGCTGAAGAATACGGCCAAGGTTGTGCTTGCGGACCAAGCGATCAAAATGCATGGCCAGCTCATTATAATCCAAACTATTTTTAATGATATGGTCACGGTGCTCCAACAGGATGGAAAGGCACAAGAACAGCATGAAAGGATTGCCCTTCCCAAACTCTTGAGGAGGAGGAAGGGAACAGGGTTTAACACCACTAGCATCAGGTTTGCCTGTAGTTGGAGTGCTTGCACCAGTTCCTGAAAGTTTGCATGGGGATGAAAGGTTGCTGGAGAATGGTTTGGGTAGTGATGGAGATTTAGCAAAGGATAAAACAGGGGAAGACAGCAGTGAGCGATTGTTGCCCAGGGATGGAGAGGAAAGTGCAGACTTCCCTGTGGGGGTTGATGGCGAGTGCAATCCAGTTCCATTAGACAAAGCAGCTGAAGACACAAATCTCCCCAAAGCCTTATCAGGAGATACAGCACTACCAACAATAAATGAAGAGGAGACAGACTTCAATCCTGGAACATCAGGACACACTGCTCTCCAGCTGGACATTGAAGGAGATGTTGCAGAAAACTGAGAGCCGTTTTTAAAGTTCAGTAAACTTGGAGGAAGGGGAGAAACGGTTTGCCAACTGGATGAGTTTTTCTCCTCAGTCTGAGGAGATGAAAGCTGGTCATTCCCGCTTATCAAAGGCTGCCGCTCACCAGGATCATCCTCACTGTCCTCTGTGGACTGGCGGACCGTGAGAGGTAATGAACGTGTGGACTGAAACTTCACTGAAGATAACGTAGGATCTGATGGTTCATTTTCGTTAGCTTCAAAACTGTCCTCGTTTCGTGCACTGTAGTACTTAAATTCTCCAAAACTGGACTGCTTCTCAAAAAGAGGTGCTGGAGCAGGGTCTTCAGTTTTCACCACACAATCCACACCATAATCTCCTTTGTCCTCTCCACAAGATGGCTTCTCTTCCTTTCTGTCTTCCTCTAATCCGAGACAGTGTCCTCCATCTGCCTCTTCTCGGGACGGCCTCAACATGTGTCGCCGCCGCTGCTCTGTCTGTTCTTTTTCCAGATTTTCATTCTCTGAGTTTGGGTAGCTGCTGTCATGACTCGGGGACTCATCTGCTTCAAGCGGTAATCCAAGAAGCTCAACCTCGGTCTCAGGTGGATCTGGAGGCAGAGAGCTCCAGGTCACCTCCAACATCCTCAGTGCATCGTCAAAAGCAAACTCCCGCTTTAGTTCAAGAAGCAGCCAGCGGTAACAAAAAAAGAGGTCGTCAGCACCTTTGGAGACCAGGTAGGTGTAAAATTCAGGATCTGAGTATTGCAAGAGCAGCTTAAGGTGCTGGAACTTAATAGACATTAGTTGGCCATCAGGGCGGAAGTTGCCTTCGAGGCGCTTCATGATACCACAGAAGCAAATAAAGGCGTGTGCTTCATTGTCCATGACAGCAAGGATCGGAGAGGCAATATCGCTCATACCTTGACAATAAGACACCTGTAAGTAGAACAAAATTATTATAGCAACAGTGATTTCCAGCTTTTATATATACACAGTGCTATGAAAAAGTATTTGCCCCATCCTGATTTCTTCTGTTTTTGTGTACATTTCATACTAAATTGTTTCAGAAATGAAAACAATATCTAAGATGAAACAAAGGCAACCTGAGTAAACACAAAATATAGTTTTTAAATGATAACATTATTTATTGAAGCAAAAAAGTTATCCAATAGCAACTTGGCCTGTGTGAAAATGTATTGGCCCTCATAGTTACTAATTCCCCAAATCTTTGAAACTGCATTCATAACGGGGTTCAGCTGGACTAGACGCAATCAGGCCTGATTACTGCAAACCCCGTTCAATCAAATCAACACTTAAATAGAACTTTTTCAACAACATGAAGTTGGTTAAAAGGTCTTGCCCAGTAACACACTATGCTAAAGTTGAAATTCCAGAAATGATCAAGAAGAAGGTGATTGAAATACATCAGTTTGAGAAGGGTTACAATTTATTTCAAAGGCTCTGGGACTCTAAAGAACCACAGTGAGAGCCATTATCTCCAGATGGAAAAAACTCTGCATAGTATTGAACCTTCCCAGAAATTCCTCCAAGAGCACTGCAACTACTCATCCAGCAAGTCACAAAAGAGCCAAGGACAACATCAAAGGACCTACAGGTCTGTCTTGCATCAAAAAAGGTCACTGTTCATGTGACTCCACTATCAGAAAGACATTGGGCAAAAATGGCATCCATGGAAGAGTGGCAAGATGAAAACCACTGCTAACCCAGAAGAACATTAAGGCTCATCTGAAGTTTGCCAAAACACACCTTAATGATCCTCAAACCTTTTGGGAGAATGTTATGTGGATTGATGAGTCAAAAGTGGAACTGTTTGGAAGACAAGGTTCCTGTTACATTCCTCAATAATTGAGAGAAACATGAATTCTGCTCTCTACCAGAAAATTCTAAAGGAGAATGTCCAGTCATCAGTCTGTAAGTTGAAACTCAAGTGCAACTGGATTATGCAGCAAGACAATGATCCAAAGCATAAGAGTAAATTCTAGTCCTAGAAGCAAGTGAAAGACCGATCTCCAGTTATTGGAAGCATTTGGTTGCAGTTATTGCTGCTAAAGGAGGCACAACTAGATTTTAAGTTTAAGGGGGCAATTAGTTTTTCACATTGGTGATAGGTTCTTTTCAAGAACCTTCAAACTAACTGTTCCTCAGTGGTGGAATGAACTTCCAACCTCAATCCGGACCACAGAATCTCTCACCATCTTCAAAAAACAGCTAAAGACCCACCTCTTCCGTGAACACCTAACCAACTCCAACCAAAAAAAAAAAAATTGCACGTACACCTCTACTCTGCGCACTTTGCTTCTTCTGGAACTCAATTAATGGATCTTGTATGGTAGCACTACTTGTATTGTTCTCTGCTTGATATATCGCTTTGCTTGTATTTTCTCATTTGTAAGTTGCTTTGGATAAAAGCGTCTGCTAAATGAATAACTGTAAATATAAATGTGGTGTTGGATAACCTTTTTTTGCTTCAATAAAAATAATAAACAAATAAATACTATTTTGTGTTTACTCAGGTTTCCTTTGTTTTATGTTGTATTTCATTTGAAGATCTAAAACTATTTAGTATGAGATATACATAAAAACAGAGGGAATCAGGATGGGGTAAATACACAGTGCTGTGAAAAAATATTTTCCCCATCTTAGAAATATTTACATGAAAGGCATTAACATGGTCAATATCACAAATTTGCTTAATTTTAAATAATGGTCTAGAAAATGTGCATATTGAATATTCAAAATGTTGTACATTTTCTTTTTTTTTTTGTTTTAGAATTTTCACCTATCCCAGATTTTTAATGTGGTCTCAGACTTTTGTGCCACTGCATGTGTGTAGAATTTTCTTCTTTCTTTTTTTTTTTTTGTAAGGCTTCTCCCTTTTTAAGAAGGCAGAAAAAGAATATTTAAGCAAATAGTAAATATTCTTGCCCACCTGCGGGTGTGTGATGGCAAAAGTGGTGAGGAGGTCAGTCAGTGCAGTCAAGTGGGGACTGTCCTCCGAGCCGGCATAATATGAATGGGCTCGGTCAGTTCGAAGCACATCCTTTAGAACGTTTCCTCTAATGAACTCCAGATCCTCTGGGCTCACCCTGGATGTCCACTCACTTTTCAGCTGGTCATATTCTCTCGTTTTTCTCTTCATGTAGTCCATCCTCTCCTGTCCTGTCAGGCCATCTGGGTACACATTTAAAAGGTAACGCCACACTACCTATAATGGGGAAAAGGATAAATGATAAGACAAATGCTACAATGTGTATGAATTTTTTTTTTAAATAATCTTAACTTCACCTTGCGCAGGGAAGGCTCAACCCCGCCATGGTAAATGCGGAGCCGCAACTCCTCTGGCCGTGTCAGCTGACCCTGACTGTTCAAGTAATTGTGAAATTCTGCATCACTCAATGGAGGCTTGAATGGCTTAACCTCCTCCCCATATGACCAGCTTAACGCCTGCTGAACCCTAGACAATGTCCGACCCATCTGAAAGAAAGAAAAAGATAAATAGATAGACAGAGAAAAAAAAACCCTGTAGCTGTATGTTGGATCACAAATTAAGTTCAATCATCATTCATTCATACGGTGCGTTCATGTAATCTAGCAGTTAAATTATATTAAAGTGGCACCATGCTGTTTCCCAACTATAGTAATCCTAACATGATAGGTAATGCCTGGCAAATCTTCATAGCATGCTTCTTTGGGAAACCGCCTTTGGTTAAAGTGCGATTACATTAGGAGATGAGGAACCTGACTGAACGCAGCAGAGACTGGCTGGTAAAACAGCTGGCTGACTGGGTGAAGAACATCATCAGTAACCTGGGACAGCAGGGACTGGGTGAAGGGAAGAGCCGTAGATGTCAGTGACCTCTTCTCGCCCTGTAGCTGATCTGAGCCAATCACATCCTTCGGGCTTATGATGTCCCAGTCCTCAAGAACTGGACCTGAGGGGACAGGGAAACCACAGAAATGGCTGCTAAGACTAAGTGACAGCTATGCTCTTCAGTTATCTCCACTACCCGTCTAATTTAACCTACATTTAAACAGCTCTCCTGGAAAGACTCTTTTGTATATGTAGGCATTTCATGTCTTCAAATAGTTGCTTGAGTTTCAAGTTTTTCACAAATATCAACAAACCATAAGGGTTTAATCCCCTTTATTGACCATGCAATGACCATAACAAACAATTTACTCACTGTCTTCTGAAGGTTTGATGTCCATCTTAAGCTGGAGGTAAGGCTTAGCTGCACTGACAAACGCTGCATCTAAATCCCAATCAGACAGGAGGGAAAGGTACACCTCTGTTCCCATGCGATCACGGGACAGGTAACTAATGCCAAAATTACGCCTTCTGTGGAGCAATAATATAGATATTATTTTAAAGACTCTGGATAGGCAAACGTTATCAAGCTTACTTAAAAGAAATACTTAAGCCTTTTGCAATTTACAATTTAAAACTGTCAGGTAGAACAGTAAATGTGGAAAATTCTGTTAAATACAGAGGAAAAGAATATGTAACACGCAAACGTAGATTTACATTCGATGCTGAATTCCTCCCAAATTCTGTAAATCTGTAAGCAGTAAATCTGTAAACAATGCCTTAAAGTTTACTCAGCTGTTGAACTAAAAACATAAGGGAAATGATTAACTTTAACCTAGTTAAGGCTGTGTGTAAGCTTATCTGCTATAAAAGAAAATAACCACAACACATTAAGGCCAGAATATTACTCTAATATTTACAGAATTAGAAGTTATTCTACAGACAACACGTTATTCTACTTCCCGGAGAATGTTACAGAAAGTTACTCTAATAGTTAAAAGTTAAAATCATGGGTACATGTTATTTGACACATATATAATATAATATAATATAATATACCTCCTCAGTCATAGACACACTCACCCATTCAGCTCAAAGGCTCGTATTAGGATGTGCTGCAACACCTCCAATGATGTGATCTGTGGATCAACGGCAAAAGAGCGGAATTCCACTGGCTGCAATCCCTCATACTTCTGCATAAAGAAATACAAGAAAAGGAGAGAGACTGAATAAATGTCATAAGTCCATTGCCTGCACAAGTCAAACATTACAATCTCAACATAAGCAGACATTTCAGTTGATTTGGTGGCAGATTCGTTCTAATTCATTCATTATTAAATATTACTTAATTCCCCCAAGTCGTACTAAGTCTTTTCTGACCCCTTGGTGACCATGTATGACACTTATACAATACCACAGGATCCTACACCACAGTACAGCTGTGAGATGGGTAGCTTATTTCACACTTGCCCCTTAGTGTCTGGTTTCAATTAGACTGTCTGGTTTGTAAACTAAACCAAATGTTTTGTTTTATGCAAAGAAAATACTGATGTTATCTTCAAAATCTTTATGTCATTGTTTTAGGCAATAATATCAGCCTCTGTTTAAAAAGTTTCATACAATTATGCACAATTGCTTCGCATCACATCTGGGAATATTCAGATCTAAACATATTCCTTTTGGGAAAACTTCAAGTTTTTGCTTGCATACTCTTTCAAAACAACAAAACAAAATCCTGCTGACTCAATCCATTCATGTCACAGATGTAGTTATAATTGTTTGTTTGATCACACTCTAGCACTATAAAACTATGAAATCATTTCAGACACCCAATTTTGTTACAAAGGTGCTGTTGATCACAGCATAGAAAGTATTTGAAGCCTACTAGGGAGCAGTCTGATGAGCAAATACTTGCATTTTTTGGAGAACTTTCAAAAACCTTTGAATATAGCAAAAAGATAAAATAAATAAATAAATAAATAAAAAATAAAAAAGGGATCTTCAGGACAGAGGACTTTGTGCTTTGAGGTTTCTTGGTAAAATGACGAGCTGCGTTTTTGTCCTGTTAACTTCGAGAGAGGGGAAAAAAAAAAAGAGAGATGCTGGTAAGTGAACGACCGTTTATAGATGCTATAAAGGGATAACATGAACTAACTTTTACACAACCTTAAACGTAAATATACTCACTGGCCACTTTAACAGGAACACCTGTACCCCTGCTCATTACACAGACATCTACAGTATGGTAGGGCAAATACCCACTCTTTACAGTCCATACAGGATTTCGCAGAGGTTTTTTTTAACTGTTGCGGCCAAAAATGATCTTGCTGCAGCTTTTTTCAAAATTTGCGGTGCAATTTGTGGTGTTTTTGTGCCGTTTTGCAGAAAATTACTTGAATTGGCAAAAATTGCAACTGCACAAAATTGTTTTGCACGCTCTCTCACAGCTACGTTTGTTGGTAAACGAGAACTTTTAGCTGTACTCATGTTTGACACGTGAATCAAAAAGAGCTTTGGCTGAATGCGCATTGTGATTATGTCACACGACACGTCTTGGCCCAAATCTGTGGAAAAACTGTGGCAATTTTTAAAAATGGCAAGCTCCTCTGAATATTTGCTTGATTTTGCATTAATTTATGCGATCGCAAAATCACAAAATCCTGGAGGGGTTGTCTTTACAACTGTGATGAGCAGAAAAGCAGTTCCGAACACACACGTCAAACCCTACCAGCACAAAACCACCAAATCTAGAACAACAGGTCTTATCATATTTTATTCCTAAGGTGTTTATTGTGATAACTAATTTCGCGTGTTCTTATATAAAGAGTTCATGACAGTCTTTCCTGGCAAGTTATTACCGGATAGGACTTCTCTTTTTGTCAAAAACAGTAGAATTTCTTCACTCGTTCTGCCAGCAACCTGGACTCACCTGTGTTTTTCATAGCATTGTTGCTGCTCTATAATTTGAGCATTGGAAATGTGCTTTTTTCCTGTGAAACTACAGACATCTGGCTGAGGAGTGAATACAAGACCATCATTTTCAGTCAAAAATCCCAAATTTATGTCTCTAAAATTTAGTCAGAATGGTGCAATAAAGAAACATCCAGTGAGCAGCAGTTCTGTGGATGGAAACACCTTGTTGATGAGAGAGAGAGAATGGCCAGACTGGTTTGAGCTGGCAGAAAGGCTACAATAACTACTCTGTGCAATTGTGGTGAGCAGAAAAGCATCTCAGAATGTATAACAAGACAAACCTTGAGGCAGATAAGCTACAACAGCAGAAGACCATGATGGGTTCCACTTCTGTCAGACAAGAACAGAAAGCTGAGGCTGCAATGAGAACAGGCTCAGCAAAACTGGATAATTGAAGACTTGAAAAAAGTAACCAGGTCTGATGAATCTCCATTTTTGTTGCAGGCACATGGTGCCTCAGAATTTGGTAGGGTCATAATTTGGTACCAACAACATGAAACCATGGACCCAACCTGGCTGGTGGAGGTGGTATAATATGTGAGGAATGTTTTCTTGGCACACTTTGGGCTCATTAATACCAGTCATCACTTGAATTCCACAGCCTATTTGAGTATTGTTGCTGACCATGTGCATCCCTTCATGGCCACAATTTACCCATCTTTTAATGGCTACTTCCAGCATATTTTACCATGTCTAAGCAAAACTCATCTCAAACTGGTTTTATGAACATGACAATGTGTTCAGTGGCCTTACCAGTCACCGTATCTGAATCCAATAGAACACCTTTGGGATGTGGTAGAACGAGAGATTTGCAGCATGAAAGTGCGCCTGAAAAATCTGCAGGAACTGCATGATGCAATCACATCAACATGGACCAGAATCTCAAAGAAATGCTTCCAGAATCTTGTGAAATCCATGCCATGAAGAACTGAAGCTGTTTTGAAAGTAAAGGGAGGCCCTACCCTGTATCAGTATAGTGTTCCTAATAAAGTGCTCTGTGAGTGTATATCGGGATACATTTTGGCACATTTTGATGACACCTAATGACCATGTATAAAATTGTGTGTGTACTCTAAACACTTTTAGCTCTCTGTATCAATTTTGCTGAAGGGTGTGTGAACTATTAAATGTAAAAGAAAAGGACACAAAGGCATTGACATCCACCTTGACACTGTAAAAAATGACATGTGCTTCTTGTTTTTATATCATGTTTCACATTTCCTGAAACATTAGAACAGCTGAAAGTATGTACATAAATGGTGACAAAGAATTGAACTCAATGTGTCTGAAGACCAAACTGTCTTCTTTAAGACACTGCTGACTAGTGCACAATGTGTACATCTGTGGATATTAGCACTTGAACTTGGATAGGTAAAACGGGTCCAATTTTGGCTGGTGCACCAAGAATTTAATGCTTACCAATCACTGAACAGTCATCAACCAAGTTATCTTCAGTCGCCAAGGTATTTACCGTTCAAACTATAAATGCAAGCAAAATGACAGCTGTGAAGTTATGTGCAATAACACAATCGCCATGTTATGTTTGCTTAGATACATGTTTTTCAGACACCACTACAAAATTATAACATTTGCAAAATGGTCTAAAATTATACACATTTCCTTGAAAATGTCTCCACAATCAAACAAAAAGGTAGAACATAAACCGCCTCCCTGAAAATCCCCACTGTGTGATCACGTCCATATTGGCTTCAGCTTAGCCAGAGATAGTGGGAAATGTCCACGATTCACCACAACCTTATTCGTCTGATCATTCTCACAAACATCATACGAGCAACATTCACATCAAATATTCAACCAGGGATACACTTACGAGCATGACATCAAGCTAAAAACCTGATGCCTCTGTAATCAGAAAGTAAGAGATACACTACCTATAATATTACCTAAACTAGCCTTGTACAAAGGATCTTCAATACTACAACGTGGCAAACAATCCAATACTCTAACTTTCATTATTTTCAAGTCCTTTTTTATAATAAAATGGCTTGGACAGCCAGAGATGTTTAGATAAACAAGAAGTGCCGTTGTACAGATTGAACACCTATAGATTCCATCACAAACAGCTTTCTTTATTTAACAAACGTGCATGTGGTTGATAGATAGATGGATTGATAGATAACTCACACTATAACCCCACTATAATCATAATATGATAAATTAATTGCAAACAAAATGTGCTTCCAGGGCCATTCACATATATAAAACATAGAAATGAAAAGCTTATGCTACTACATATATACACACATTTTTTATATTATATATTCTGTATTTGGTTTAAACACTGTGTGATGAAGGTCAGTTACCAGCTTTTTTGTTGTTGTTTTTTTTTTCATGCAGTGGTATTGCTTTGTTATAAAGCAATTAGAAATCAGTAATGAAGTAAAAAAAAAAAGTATATTTTATTGTGACAACTCTAACCAAACAAAAGGGTATTTACATTACATTTCATTTAACTTAACACTATGTGGAAGTGTAAACCGACTGTTAACGAAATGATACTAACATTACAACAACAACAACATGGACATCAACAACAAAAACACGAACAACAACAACAATAAGAAAAAAACACGAACAACAACAACAACAACAGAACATCATCAACAACAACATCAACAACAACATAAGAACATCATCATAAACAACAACAACAACAACAACATAAGAACATCATCATCATCATCATCAACAACAACGGGCATGTGAAAACAAGCTTTAATAAACCGGTAAGGGCTGCTGTCGGAAATAAATATTTACAATGGCACGAAAATACCCAATCAGCTAGCAAACAAATGTGTTTATCACTAATGTCTTTCCCCCACATTTTAGCAGAAATGAAATGACCACTTGACCATACAGACACGGTGCAAGAATGTCTCCGTTTCTGCGGTGGAAACTGTAAGGTAAACCTCTCTTCTGAGGTCGACTACGTGGAACACCGTTAGCACCAGCTCTGTTATTGTTCTCTCAGAGAGAGAGAGAGAGAGAGAGAGAGAGAGAGAGAGAGAGAGAGAGAGAGAGTGTGTGTGTGTGTGTGTTTGTTTGTGTGTGTGTTTATTTCAGACTCCCACCCGCTGCTTCCCCACAATTTCTCACCTTGACTTTGACTCGAACTACCCCCCTCTCCTCCTCCTCGGCTGACATGCTGGGGTAGTTCACTCTGTAAATATCCCCTTCAGGAATCCTGATCATCCATCGATAAAACAAACTCGAAACTGGGTTCAATAACAGCACGGATGCTGCGCGGTAACCCTGTGTATCTTTGACAGATTCAGGAGAAAATCCTCAAGAACTCACCGAAATGACCAGATTTCAAAATAAAAGCTGATCACAGAAAAAACAGGTTTATAACCGTAGTATTTAGTATCATATATTAGAAAAACGCCGATGTAACTAACAACGTATCTATCATTAAAAAATGTGTTACAAGCGGTCAGGCTTTTAATTAAAACGCTGAGTCGATGTTACATTTCTACACACCCGCCTCTTTGTTTGTTCCCCGCAGCCTTTAGCGTCAGCGGCGCTGCTTCGTATAACAGGATATGACATCATCTGAGTATGACGTAATTTGATCGCTGCAGTTAAAAATATCATCAATCAAATATTCAGGCCTAAAATTTATTTAGATAAATCTGTGTTGTTTCCCCTTAAAGAATGTTCTTTTACATAGATAGAAAGTGTTCCAGTTGAACAAAAATTAACATATCTTGGGATAGTAATTTGTAAAAATGAAAAACAAATGAGCCGATTTTGACCCAATTATTGAAGAAAACAAAGCCCAAGCAATTTTTTTTATTTGTGGCTAATGAGGGATTTATCAATATTTGGGAGGGTATTATTCTCAAAAGTGGAATGAACATCTAGTTTAGTGTATGTTTATTTATTTATTTTTAAAATCACCCACCCCCCCACCCCCCTTTACCTCCTACGGTGATTATGGATTTAGACGAGATACTTTATGACTTCATTTGTAGGAAAAAAATTCACATTATTTATATTTTTTAAGGGACTCTAGTTCAGTGGGAATCAACATTGATGATTTTTGTGAATATATTTATATTGACAGTGTTGATGTTTTAAAACATCACTGTAGCCATAAGGTCATAATAAATGCTGTTTATTCTGTTTCATTTCCTGCAGCAAGATTTTTCTCTTCTTTATTTGGTAACATATATTGGACAATAGTGTGGAAAATACTAAATAAATTTTGTATCAATAGCAAATTAAAGAAGTGTATTACAAAATACTGCATATGATTTATCTAGGGAAGCATGTTTTGGAAAGATTTAATCTGAATATTTCATATTCTTGATATATACCTATGAATTTTCTGGATTGGAAAAAGAAACAATTATGCATCTGTTTTATCAGTTTATTTACTCAAGATTATTTTGGAATGATTTAGAAACTTATATTAATAGAAAGCTGGGATGTATGATAGAGATTTGTATATCTGATGTGCTTTTTTAATTTCAAAATGATATTTTGGAATATAAACAACAATACATTGTGCAGTTATTTATTTTATTAGGGAAATATCACATACACAAAAAGAAATAGTGTCTTTGTAAACCAAATTTTCTACATTTTATAAATGTCACATATAACGAATATGTATACATAAACCTATTGAAACAAAAGCACTGAAAACATGTAATGTTTTAAAAAGTACTGAATTTTGTGCAAGAAATGCTGTCTGGCAGCATTAATATTGTAAATAATTTGACTACGTTCATTACTTCTTGTTGTTGTGGCATTAAAAAATAGTCAAATAATTATCACATTTCAAAGTAGTATTATTTATTCCACTGGGAGTGAGTTTACAGAGACCGAATAAGCCAGGGATAAAAATCATATAAGCATTTCACATTTAATACATTTTAAAGAGATATTTAAAGTTATTATTTGACATAAGTTATTTGTGCGTGTAAGTTAGACTTTTAGTTAAAAAGGGCCAATTAACAGCCCGCACCAAAATCTGTTTTAGTGAAAATGGTTAAATATTATCAAATGCCAAAAGTAGCCTAATAATTCAACAGCTCTGTAGTATAACCTTAAATCCTTGATCTGACACAAGAGTCACGCTACAGAACTCACAAAGTATTGTGATTTTGTTTGCAGACAATATTGCATCAGAAAGGGTGATGAATGCAAGACTCAATAAAAAAAAATAATAAATTGCGGGGTGGAAAACAATTCAACCACATTGCCGTGACCCGGATTCGAACCGGGGTTGCTGCGGCCACAACGCAGAGTACTAACCACTATACGATCACGGCGAGCTACGTGACAATGGGAAGCTTCGTGGAGTGTGTAAGAAGGGGGAGAGAGGGACGGAGACAAATGGGGACGGGAAAGAATGGAGAATATGAAAGAGAAAATAAATCGTTAAACAAGCAATAATCTTTTGTTTTATTTTTCATTTTAAAAAGGTATAAATTATGAAATAAAGAGATTATGAAGAAAAGAACCACTGACAACATATTGCCGTGACCCGGATTCGAACCGGGGTTGCTGCGGCCACAACGCAGAGTACTAACCACTATACGATCACGGCGAGCTACCTGACAGCCGTCACTAACCGCTATCGATTACTATAACTTCCGCTATACTATAATCTAGTTACTTTTCACTTTATTAGACACGCATTCCTTGTTACTACACAGTTAGTAACTACATTATTACAAGTATTTTTTCCCCCACAGACAATTTGTGATAGTTCTCTGCTATACTCCTCTTCTTGTCTGTGTTTTTTCCACAGGATATGGCTGGGTATTTTTGGTTGGTGGACTACTTTCATCACCTGAACCTAAAACACTTCGGTCTCTGAGATCACAGTGACTTTGACTGTGGCATTGTTGGAATATTTCAGAAACTGCTGATCACCTGGTATTTTCACATACAAGAGTCTGTAGAGTTGATGACAGAATGATGCAACAAACAAACAAACCCAAACATGCCGTGTTAACGCTGTTCATGAGCGTGGTCAGAGGAAAATGGCTAGACTGGTAGAAGCCTGCAGGATGACAACGGTAACTCAAATAACCAACTCTTTACAACAGTGAGCACAATGTTGGAACGCACAACTCGACGCTACAAAAGCAGACCACATCATATTTCCCTCTTATCAGCCAGAAAGAGGAATCAGGGGGCACGGACGAGAGAAACTGGACAGTTGAAGATTGGAAAAAGACCAGGTGATGTCAAAGATCATGAAGACCAAAGTTTTTTCCCCATTCTAATGTTTGACATGAACATTAACTGAAGCTCTTGACATGTATGCATGATTATATTCAATGAGCTGCTGCCACATGATTGGCTGATATGATAACTGCACAATTGACCAGCTCTTCATATTAAAGCAGCAAGACAAGACAAGAAGTAGCAAATTCTCTTTTTTTATTCAGAGTAGTAGAGAAAAGCTCATAGATGAGATGTGCTATTTTACTTGGTTAGTTTGACAAACCAATGCTAAGACTTTAAGGATTATCAAAAACATCAACACATTAACACAATACACAAGGGTGTCACAAAGGAGTGGTAAGTGGGTAAGGAGCTAAGGGCCCTTAGTGGACATGGGGCCCAAGGAGACCATAGGAAACAAAAACTGTCCAGAATGAATACGGTCCACAGCACCCCTGGCAATAAGTACATCATGGTTTAAGGGTTAAAAAAAAAAGAAAGAAAAAATACTTAAGTGTAACAGATTACACTCTTTACACCCCACTTCTGTACGCTTCTCTTTCTTTTACCTGACAAACAAAAAGCAAGTCAAAAGCATGCAATGTTATTACATTGTACCTTGCAGAACAGTTAAAAATAAAACAGGCAATCAATGCCATTGTAAATAACTTCCTAAAAAATTTAATATAATTGTGCGTCACAAGCAAAACAGGAGGTTTCAATTTCCTTTCCTTGTAAATGTAGAAAATGCAGTGTAACAGAAGTTCCAGCAGATGGTGCAGTTATGATCAGCACACTAGCTCAAAAAAGAAAAAGTCCCTAAAGATCAGCACTTTACCTACATGGCTCTTTCCAGTAGCGGTTGGTTTTGATTGCTTGGTTGCCTTACAGTTGTGGTTGAAGTCCTGACATTCAAGGAAGGTGATCATTTTAATAAGATGTTTTTGCTATGCACACATCTATAACATGACCCTGATTAACATAAGAGTTTGTAACACATGGCATGTTTGCAAGTTGGTTTAAATTTGTGCGTCACTGGACAGCGTGTGTAGCAAACAGTTTAGCGTATGTGGGCCATCTCCTCCAAGAAAGGGGTCTTCATGCAACCAGTGCAGAGTTGGTCCATCCAGAGGGGCGCCTCGTGCTGCAGAGGAGTGCGACGTGGGTAGAATGTGTACGAGAGATCGTAGTTCAGAAGGCAGCTGATGGAGGCCATGTAGAGGTCAGAAAAACGGCATAGTCGGCGAGAAAAGTAGGTAGGATTATGGCACGTACGGAAGATGCTGCCAAACTGGGGATTGAACAAGTTTTTGGTGAGAGCCCTGTAAAAAAAATAAAAAAGTTGGTTGGAAAAAAAAAAACCCCAAATGTGTACAAAGAACATATATAATAATAACACCACCACCAACAACAATAATACTAAAGCTAATAAAAAAAAAATATTGCAGTTTTGCAATTGTAAAAACAAAAACAACAACAAAACAGGCCATTCTTTTTTTTAAGTGAGTGACAGTGTGCAAAACAGCAATCCATTATACTCCTGTTTTGATTATATGGAACTTTTCTTTTGAGACATTTACACTGGACAAATCCCAAAAACAGATTTGAGTGGTTAAAAAAAAAACTGTTAAAAACATGTACATTCTTAAAAGGAATAACAATAATTAAAAAACAGACCTTATAACTCAACCTATAATCCCAAAAACAGAAGTGAGTTGGTGGACTGGACAGCTTAATGCTAACAGCATAAATGCTAAAATATATAGTGACTGAACTGATGTTTAACAGCAATCTGCAGAAATGTGGCTGTCCAATCTGTAGTCTGGCCCATGTCAGATGTTGCAAATTATATTAAACTGTAGTGAAAGATGCTTTGGCTGATATCTTTGCAGATATTTGTAGAAGTGAACGCTTTTTTCCCCCCTAGATCTGCCCCTAACAGTATTAAAAAACAAAACAAACAAACAAAAAAACCACACAAAATAGTAAGGCAAAAATGTGTTGTGACTGCCACTTCATAAATAGCAGTTCCTCAATTTTTTTTTCTTACTGGCCGAACAGACCACTGTCCCTCTTTCTTGATTTCTATTATTTTTTTATAGCTGAAAAAGTGGAAAAAGCTTAGACTTCCGGTGTCTCCAGAATCACCATAGTAAGGGCCTGTTCACACCGAGATGTTTTTCCACATGTCAGTTTATCGACACGTTTTATTGTGTACAAACCCAGGCGTTAAACGTGGGCGATGTGCAGAGGGAAATTGCAAATTCACTCCCTGACAGTAGATGGCACTTATTGAAAAGCAGAACCCAGCAAACGGGGGACGTCCCCGGACGTTGCGAATGTCCACTTAGGTCCACACTTGGTCCGGTTTATAACGTTTGCTGGCGGACGTTCCAAGGACAGTTTTGTTCCTGAGTGTCATCAAGTCATACTTTTGAGTAACTCCAGGCACGTGAACAAAAGTGCGAATCGCATTGCTCGGCCAGTTTTTGACAAGGCGTGTCAAAAAAACCTAACCCCTCAACGGTAAAAAAAAAAAATTCAACGTATTGACGCCACGCGTTTTACGCCTGGGTGTGAACACTCTGACAGCCACTGGGGCGTTAAACGGACTGTTTTGTCACGCTGCAAAAATCATCCCGGTGTGAACAGGGCTTAAGCGGCCAAAATTCATAAATGTTATGGCTAAACCGTAGATGTTGGCACTTTTCCAATAAGTACAATAATTAAGAGAAAGTAAAAGAATATACTGTATTGCAATCTGAGAATGCTATCCCCCACAGCCTTCATAAAGTAGTTCTCACAAATAGGACAGAATCATCAATATAGGATCGGCATGTAAATGTTTGGGAAAGAAAAAAATAATAATAATAAATAAATAAATAAATAAATAAATAAAAAGGGGGGGGGGGGGGGGAGTGCAGTGCTATGAAACTTTATCATAGTATGAATCAAATGCCATCTGGCTTCTTTCTCACATAAGCCAGAACTCTAGTGACGCTGATATTACTTAGTCAGTTTTCTTTGTACACATAATCAAGGGCACTCACCGAAACTCTTCTCTCTCCTTCAGCCATTCTTGAAGCACTTTTTTGGACTCTGGATCACGATACATCTGGAATAAATGTGAAGAATACCTTAGTCATCATTAACTATACAATTATGGTTCTTCGAGAGATAAGAGCAAAGGGAGTCTAAAAGCAGAACTGGCTTTAAATAGATGAAAAGCCACAGAATGCTTTATTGTGAAGCTCAGCCAGGACTGCCAATAAATGTACCATTTCAAGTTGTCATACAACACACACTGATGATGAAACTGTACACATGAAAAGGGCAGTGAAATTAAATATTACATTTTCATTCTTTAGATGAAAGTCCAATTAAAAGGTACTGCCAGGGCAACTGGTTATACTGCTATCCTGATATGAAGTTGGATGTGGTTAAAATGTTTCCCGTCACTCTGTGTTATGAGTCATGATACAGTCATTGAAGTTTGGGAAATGTATTAGGAAGTCTGATGTGTTTTGAGTGCAGTGCAGTTTGTACCTGCATGCGCTCTAACAGGCCGGTGAGAGCCTGGAGCCAGGTAAGACTCTGTGCATACTGTTCAGTGTTCACCACCTTTGTCTCAATCTCCAGCTCAGGAACAATTGCGCCGGTCCTCCACCCATGGCGCAGCATCAGGTCCTACACATATGTCAATTAGTATTACAAAGGATACAATTTTTCAGCATGCTAGACCTTATTGGAGATTATATAAATCTGGCCAGACAGGATTCAGACAAAAATCAGTTGCAGAAGGAAACTGTATCATGTGACACTTTTTAAAAAAAAAAAAAAAAAAAAAAAAAAAAAAAAACCCCTGCACACTTGCTATCCAGTGGAAACAAATACAAAAAAGAGAATGACTCACTGCCAAGTCGCTATAAAGATGGTCCCCAAAATAGAGCACTCTGGAGCCACGCCAGCCTGTCAGCCTCAGAAAGTCAACAAGGTTTCCCTAAAAAACAAGAGGCGAGAACAAACATTTAAGTGTCTTACACACTGGACTACTAATGATGAGCCTGGCTTTGAGTGTTTGACACATTCATTTATTGTACTGCTCCATCAGGAATTGGAACTGGTGAGGTAAGTACTTTGCCAGACCTCCCAGCTAATGACACAGCAACCCACTGTTCACTGGCTTTGACCAATACAACAATAAAAGCTCACAGTTCAACTAGTGCTAGGGGCTGGCTTTAGGCCAGTCTTTTAAGTCCCACAAAGAAAGGAATTTGGAAGTTCTCAACAAAGAGTTTAAAGAAGCGGTGATAATGTGCCTGGGATTGTAAAAATATTAACAAACACCACCTAATATGCATTCAAAGTGACATGGTTTCAGAACGGTCTTCTACACCTTTAGTAACTGTTGGCTGAAGTAACTGCCAAGGCACAGCAATTCACAACAACAAAGCAAGACCCACTGGCAAGGAGCAAGAAGAGGTCATTCTCACAGAAAGTAAACCATCAATCGGCAGTAGTTTGAGATCACCAGCCCCAAAGGCGTTTCACTTTAGGTTAATCAACGCAACCTGTGCACAATAGACTCACAAGTAACTCTGCTGAAGTGGGTTAAAAGGATTTATATTCAGAGATGGAAGTTGCTTTTAGAACTTTTTTCCCCGCAAAACATAGTCATTATTCAGGCTTGAGTTCAAACAGGAACAATATGGGAGAATACACTAGATTTCATAATAGCTCCTGAGTATCTTATTACTGCCTCTCACAAAGAAAGTCATGAGCATTAATGGGCAAAGAGCTTTACTTGCTTGGTATGAGTAATTCCTGGTTTCAACTTGTCATCGATGACTAACTTTAAATGACGTATGATTGTAAGTGGATAAATATTTTGAAAGGCAGCTTAAGACACTGGACTGGCAGGGATTGGCTAATATGTTTCATGAATCAACAAAAAGCTGCCCATTTTGCACAAAATACATGGCATTAATACACGTCACAACAAAACAATTTGTTTTTTAACAGTAGCATACCTGTTTGTAAATCTGCCCTTTGTCGAAACTCTTGATCTTTTCCCACTGGAGGACTCCATTACTGTCCAGTCGTCTGAAAGGTCTAACAGATATTGAGAACCAAAAAAATTATTAGTCAAATTACGCAACACATATTCACAATGACATCACACAGATTGGCTGATTTCACTGGTCACCCCATAGCAACCCATTTTTCAAGCAAAAAGAGGTTTGGAAAAATGTTTCTGGCAGAAGACTTACTTCACACAGTCATTAAAAAAGTGTGGCTTGTCAGCTTGAACAATGACAACATCAAAGAAGTCCCTCCAATCTTTTCCCACCATGTACTTCATGCCTTTGTCTCTGAAAAGGTTCAAGCAAAATGAAAATAAGCACATGCACCCGTAACAGCACTATCAATTATGGCTGGTTGCTAAAGCTTCAAGAGGCTCCAACATGTCTGCACATGCTGCATCACAAACAAAGTATCCTACAAAAGGGACATAGTCCTGATCTCCTCAAAACTCACACAAAGCTGAAGGGGCTGTTGGTAATAAGGAAAAGCTTCTTCCCATGGCTGGCTAGTCGATGCAGCACTGCATAAGTCTCATCTCCTCTGAGAATATATTTCTCTGGGGGGAGAAAAATGGAAGGAAAATAAATCATTTTATCAGCACTCAATAATGTAACATTATGGGTTTGTACAAACAGTAACCATTTCAACTCATAATTCAGTGGCAGCAATCAGTGTATATGCCTGTAACTGTTAACTGAAAGATAAGACAGGCTACTTGGAGTGCTTGGTAGACAGAAGTAAACTGCATTAGCACAGGAGGGACTCTTGTGTTACAGACTTGTGTGCACGAGTGCAGGACAAAGCAAAAACTTGTGTCGGAAAACCCAAATACATCATTATTAGCTAGAATAAAGTGACCAAATGCTAGAAAAAATTAATCATGGCAGCATGCACATCGTAGCCAACATACACAATTTCCATAACTGTGCCTCTGTACACCATCACAATGGCTTTGAAATGTAGCAGTGAAGATGTGATTGAAGTGTAGACTTTCAGCTTTAATTCAAGAGGTTTAACAAAAATATCACATTAACCGTTAAATAATTACAGCCATTTTCACAGGCTGAAAAGTAATTGAACACTAACAATTATAAATATTAGGATAATTTTTAATACTTGGATGCAAATCCTTTGCAGTCAATGATTGCCTGAAGTCTAGAACCCATGATCACCACCAAATGCTGATTTTCTTCCTTTGAGATGGTTTGCCAGGCCTTTACTGCAGCCACCTTCAGTTGCTGTTTGTTTGTGGGTCTTTCTGCCTTCAGTTTTGTCTTCAGTAAGTGAAAAGCATGCTTAATTGGGTTGAGGTCAGGTGACTGACTCTGCCATTTAAGAACACATAATTTCTTTGTCTTAAAAAGCTCTTGGGTTGCTTTCAGGGTACGTTTTGTGTCACAATCCATCTGTACTATGAAGCTCTGTACTATCAGTTTTGCAGCATGTGACTGAATCTAAGCTGAAAGTATAGCTGTATACACTTCCTCCTGCTATTTCTATCAGCAGTCACATCATCAATAAACACCAGTGACCCAGTTATATTGGCAGCCATATCCATACACTGCCTCTAGCATGTCTGACAGATGATGTGGTATGCTTTAGCTCATGAGCCCTTCCTTTCCTTCTCCACACTCTTCTCTTCCCATCAAGTTCATCTTGGTTTCATCTGACTTAAGAATCTTGTTCCAGAACTGGACAGGCCTTTTTTTTTTTTTTTTTTTACATTTTTTTTTTTTTTAAAGTTAAGCTGTTTTCTAGCAAAGTCTAATCTGGCCTTTCTGTTCTTGAGTGTTACCAGTGGATAGCATCTTGAGGTAAATCTTCTGTATTCACATTCATGAAGGCATCTCTCGATTGTAGACTTTGACAATGATACGCCTACCTCCTCCAGAGTGTTCTTGACTTGGCTAGATGTTGTGAAGGGACAGAATTCCACGATAATCCAATTTAGCAGTCTTCCGCTGCTGAGGTACAAGCCAGTGCATTCCTTCATTTTAAGGACCTGTTTACACTGGTGCGTTTTCATTTTAAAAAGCATAACTTCTGCTACGGTTACGCCCGTCATCTACACTACTCCGGCGTTTTCGACCCTCAAAAACGGAGACTTTTGGAAATGCCGAAGACCCCATTTTAGTTTGAAAACTCTGGGCTCTCTTTTCATGTGTAAACGGACCAAAATGAAGACTTTTGAAAACGAAGGCGTGGCTTCGCCCACTTTCGCTCCCTGATCGGGTCTTCTGGATCATTGCGTATCCTTCCCTGATTCGTCAAGCCCCTACCATATGACCATTATGATACCTTGATTGTATGCACAACAACACAGAAACTGAACTGCAAGCTTTGCTAGCTTTGTTGTCATTCTTAGTGGCCATTGTGAAAGTTAAATACTGTATTTTATAATACTGCAGCTGCCTACATGCGCAAGAGCAAGCTATGATTAGGTCAATCAGCAACAAATCTCATTTCAAGCAGCATAAGCCCTACATGGAACTCCAGTTTGTTGTGCCTGCCGGTGACTAGCAACCAACTTCCTGTTTACACTTGCATGCACATGCCCAGTGTGCACGAATGGTCATCGGACATGTGTATTCGTTCATGTAGTGTGGACGGAGATCGTTTCTGAAACACATCAGAAACGCCAGTGTGGATGAGGATCATTTTTAATTTTAAAACGCCCTTTTAAAACGAAAACGCACTAGTGTAAACAGGGCTTACGAATGTGCCAAATTGTTGATTTGGCCATTCCTAAAGTTTCTGCTATCTCTCTGATAGGTCTGTTTTGTTCTGTCCACTTCATCAACACCTTTTTGGGCCACATATTGAGAGTTCCCATGAACAGCTAGCAAATGCAAATTCCACAGTTGAAATCAACTCCAGACCTGTTATCTCTTTAATTTGTCATGAAATAATGAGGAAACAGACCACACCTAGTCATTTAACAGCTCATCAGTTAATTGTCCAATTACTTTTGAGCCTGTAAAAATTGAGGGACTGTACAAATGGCTGTAATTCCTAAACAGTTAATGTAATATTTTGTTAAACTCCTTGAATTAATGCTAAAAGTCTAAACTTCAATCACTATTAATGTATCAACGTACACATTGTCCATTGGCTAAGCATATATAAAAAGACAGATTGCTTTTACGCAACCTCTAATATCAATATTAAAAGACGTTTTCTAGGAATAAGTGCACAGAAAAAAATGTTATATTCAGCTTGTAGCGATATCAGTATTGTAGCTATATAACAGTGTAGCTATATTATATATACACACCAGCATTTCATTCAAACTCCACTGGTTTATGCTATTTGGTTTGCACAATATACACAAATCAGTCAGATTAAAAGCTGTGTACAGGACACAACAGAATGTGGCGTACTAGTTTTAAACATGTTGCCTTTGCACTTTGCTCACAATGTTGCAGATCAAGCTTAGTACAATTTTTGAAAATGGGAAAAATAAATTTATTTGAATTTTTAGCCTACATACAATAAAAAAAAAAACTTAAAATAGAAAAATATTGATTATTCACCCCCTGTATATTTCTGTGTAATTGAGTCAGCTGGCTAGCTGTGAACCCAATCTACCATTTACTGCTATAATGCTAACTAGCTACCATTAGTTGACTAGCATGCCACAACCTAATGTACCAGAAAAGCTATTCTAAAAGAACCCTGTGTATGAAATTTAGTAACAGTCTAATAACATACATGTTGCTAAAATGAGCTAGTAGCATATATTATATATCGTGTATACATGTTAATCATATGAGTGGCTTTAGCTCACAGCACTGATACTGAAGTCCATGTCTATACATGTTAAAGAAATGGCTCCTTACTGAAAGCTGTGTTTTTCATTGTTAAATAACAACACTTAAAAAAAAAAAAAAAACAACAACAAAAAGTTACAATTTACTGTTAGGCTTAAATAATGTGAGCATCCACCAATTCCATGTGGTTTAGCACTTACTATGGATACATATCGAACACATTAAAATGAATCATGAAAATGAGCATAAATAATAGTTAGCAACTGCATGTAATTATATTTTGCTAAAATACATAATACTGATATAATTAAATACAAGTTTATCGTGCATGGTAATTATATTGCTAACATTATCAATACTGATTGACACTCAAGTCCCCTCTCTCGAGATGCTGAGCGGTGCACATTATTCCTACACCATATTTGACAACACATATTGTAAATAAATTTATTAATATTTTTGTGCAATATTTAAATATTTATGCTCAATTTTCACTGTATTATCATTTATTTACTATTACTTTACAACATAGATTTATCATCTCATAAATTATATTCTAAGACACTCCTTCATATAGTAGTGGCACAGTTACATTTAAAGCTTCAGGATATAAGATTTAAGAATTTGTCTTTCTTGTGGCAAGCACTAGTTTCCATTCTTGCCCCGAGGTGTTGCCCGGCTGTGATCTCACAGTGCACTGCATGCACTGGACCGTGAGCTGAATGCAGGGGCTTTCCCCGAGCCTCTGTGCACAACTGATTCAATAGAGATTTTTTCCTCTTACTCGAGTAAAATATATCAACGCATAAATATGGTATTTTTCAGCATATTGCATAAAATTGAGTCAGCACTGACTTCCGTTTTCATGAGGTAAATCTCAAATGGCTTCACTACATGTAATGCAATACACTGTGTACAATGCCATTTTGTGGTTGGTTAAACAGGAAGTCATTTGGGATTCAGCCCAAGTGCTTGTTTGTGGAGTTTAAATAATGAAACTATTCCTTCATGAAGACTGATGACGGTGTCTAAATGTCTCTTTTTTTTGCACAATAGTAATTTTATTATTTGCTTTAAAAATACAAAATATAGCAGTTATTGTTTTACTTATTGTTATAAGCAGATTCTGCAACACATCCATACTTGCCTATTTACTTTTTATTTACATACTTGCAAACACTGCACGCTACACAGGAAATTCTGTTTGCTTAAGTCACAATTTGTTTAGATTTCACATACAAGCAACGCCGAATGCTGCTCAATACAATGTAAGCAGAAGTAAGAATACTTAAAGTCATGTGTAACAAAACATAAACCTGCAATTATTGTTGGAAAATACTGAACTCTTACCCAAGTCTTGCATTATCCACTTGTACATGTACCCCTTAATATGCACCATTCCAACAGCTTCCTGTGAAAACAAAGTTCATGCGTCAGTGTCCACAATAGCAGCATGACATCTTGACAAAATGCTATAGACGGTTGCTGTCTGACAATCAAACTGCCACAGCCTCAGTTCCTGAACAGGAAACATGCCAAGCATTTTCTCCTTCTCTGCACTCTCCAATATGTTTTCTCAAAAACCAAAACCTGCTTCAGATCAACTTTTGGCACACTGCCAGTTAGGCATGGAAAGTACACTAAGTTCTAGACTTGCATGTACAGTATAAACATGATGAAAATGGTCTTTTCAACATGTACTGATAAAGAGATAGCAACAAACTCCTTCTGTGGCACTAATGAAAATACAGATTTTGTCTGTTAAGCTAATCGGAGTTTGACATCAGCAAAATAAACAGTGTGACGACAATTCAGCAGAACTTGTTTCTACTCACTTCTGCTCAGTGGGTGAAAGAGCAAGCCCATCAGAGTGGAGGGGGGTTGGGAAAAGTACAAAGAAAAGACTTAAAGCTCTAGCTGAGAACTGAGCAGCAACAAAACAATCACCCTGGAACCAAATCCTGCAAGGACTAGCTTCATTTGGCTGAACGAATGGGGGATTTGTCAAAAAGTCATCCAAAAATGTCTAAGAAATTCCAAAACACTTTTCTGATGAGCTTAAACCAGTATATTAATTTTTTTTCATAAATATAACATGTACATAATAAATAATATACATATAAAAATGTTTTAAAGAAAATGTTTTAAAAGCCTCTGACTCGAGCTTTTACCTGCCAGTTTGTTTTTTAAAACTAAAACACATTTCTGTAATAAATGTTATTTGCATGCCACCACATATGTCTGAAAATATTTACACCAAAACATTGCATATAAAAAAAATGGATCTAAACTTGCCTCAATTTCTTAAAATCCCACAAGTGTCATAAAACTTTCTACAAAGAACTTAATATTTGTATAATTAATATTTATATTATACTTATATAAATAATAATATTAACATATATAACTTGTTGACTTATTGTTGAGAGTGGGTGCACACTTACAGACACATCTTTGTAGAGGTGCTCAGGGTCGTATTCTATGTCGTTGGAGATAAAATAGTCATTAACAGAAGCCAAAAGTGTCATCTCTGGGATGGAAAACACATCCATGAACTGCTTCATCTTGGGTCCCTGAAAAACACACAAAATTCCATTACAAAGAAAACTGGGGTGAGATCACACAAAGTGAACAATAAAGACCACTATTTATTCACCTTTCAATGGAATTGAATAGAAAAAAAAGACATTGCTTTAATTAATTTTTTTTAAAGTGACATAAATAAACAAAAAAAGTTCTAAGAAAAAATTCCCTTCCATTTCTGACACTTATTCACAGGTGTGTGTAAATAGCTTCAGTAAATACCTAATGAACCACAATAATATTAAACCTAAACGTCTCAAAACTGGTGACAGACAAGAAGGAACATTAACCTTTCCATAGAAGCCGCTGACTTGGTGAAGAGGGATGTGATTAGAACCTCCATACAACTGCATGACCTCATCATCTGGAACAGGCTTCAGACCCCTTTGAGAAAACATCTCAATTAGGGATCTGAATTTTCTTTAATATTATTTTCCTCTTGGCTAATTCTTCAGTGGTGGTTAGCTTTAGCAAACAATGTTCATAGTGTAGAAGTTAAGCTTATATATTAATGTCAGGACAGATTAGTGTACTGATTATATAAACCCCCCCCCACACCAAACCCCCCACCACCCCCCCCAAACCCCCACCAAACCCCCCACCACCCCCCCCCCCCAACCCCAAATGGGGGGTTGGGGGGGGTGCAAAAAAAATGCAAAAAAAAAAAAAAAAAACAACACACACAACAGTAATTTGACAATTCTATTCAACCTGTACTATATTGACAACATATTAACATTATTTGATGTTTTACTTATATTAAATATACACTCATTTCAAATCTGATGACTGCAACACACTCCAAAAAAGTTGGCACAGTCAACTATTTACCACTGCGTAACATCACTGTTTCTTTTAATAACACTTATTAAACGTTTGGGCGCTGAAGACACCAGTTGGTTAAGTTTATCAAGCAGAATTTTCCCCCATTCATCCATTATGCATTTCTTCAGCAGCGCAACTCTACATGGCCTTCGTTGCCTTATTTTGCACTTCATAATGCACCACACATTCTCAATCGGAGACAGGTCAGGACTGCAGGCAGGCCATGCTAGCACCCATACTCTCTGCTTGCGCAACCATGCGCTTATAATCCAGGCAGAATGTGGTTTGGTGTTGTCCTGCTCTGAATGGCAGCATATGTTGCTCCAAAATGTGTACATATCTTTCTGCACGAACAGTTCCCTCACAGATGTGCAAGTTACCCATGCCATGGGCACTGACACACCCCCATACCATTCCAGACACTGGCTTTTGTACCTGATGCTGATCACTATTAGTCCTAAACTGCCCCTGTCCCAAATTTTTTGGAACATGTTGCATGCATTAATTTTAAAATAAACATTTACCTTCCAAAAAAAAAAAACAAAAAACCATTAATACCTTGTCTTTATACATTTTTTTGCTTCAATACAAGTCAAAGGACATTTACAAATCACTCCTCTTTGTTTTTATTAGCATTTTCCATATTGTCCAAACTTTTTCGTAATTGGGGTTGTATATATATATTTTAAAGAGCATTTAAAAATAAACGAGCAAGCTCATTTAAAATAGATCAGTGCCAATCACAAAAGCAATTTGTTGTAGTATTGTTACTGGAGGTCAGACAGTTGAACACTAACACATCCCCCATTTCACTGTGATAATGAGACATTACAGTAACGTTGCCAAAACAACTTACCTATACACAGTGCCTAGCTGAATATAATGGAAAGCATCGATTTTCATCAGCAGTCCCTATGGTGCAGAAACCCACTTATCAGTCACTGGTACATATGTATAGGCATGTTTAATCTACTTTTTGTATTTTACAAGGTTGTCTCGGAATATACCTTCTGGATATCGTAATGAAGGCCTCGAGCCACGAAGTTGGGGATGTATCTGTACCTGCTGATACCCTGAGGATACTACACAAGAAAAAAGTTCAACATGTCAATCTTGACTGTCCCACAATCAACACCTTATTAAACCATGATTTGCTAAAGTAAATTCCAAATCATTACAAAAGTGAACCATGATCAAGCTACTAGCACAGCAACTGAAAGGGAGTTCAGAAAATCTGATATGTATTACAAGACCTCAGAATTATAAGATTCTTTCTTGTAACCAGTGATTTTAAGACAAAATATTGTAACCATGAATATCGTCAATCCATATACAACTTTGCACTTAAAAATATATATATATTATGCAATACTTTGGTGTTACATATTGTCGCATATATTTGGTACCAGCTAAATGGCATGTTTGCCAAAATAAAGTCAGGTAGAACCATGTCATTTTCAACTGTAAAGGTCTCAATTGCATTCACACACAGACTTTTTTTGGGGGTTTTTTTGCTGACATTTCCATAGTCACAGATTTCCTAAAGGTCCACAGACCTTGTAGTGCTCTATGAGGAACTCTCGGGCTTTGTTGTAGATCATCTCATCGAGGGCGTTTGAGTAGAGGGCCAGCGTGTAATCATAATCAAAACCATAGATGTCCACCTCTTCCAAGTTCACCTCGTTGTTGGCATAGATGGTGGACGGATTGAGAAGGTTGCACACTCCGGGAGGAATCAAATCTGAAGAAAAAGGCATGTGAGGAAAAAGGCATGTTTTTAAGCATGTAAGCTTGAAACATAGCAGAACCATGGCAGGTACACAGCATCAGTCTGTGTTTTGTTCTTATCATAAATCACCCCTGCAGAAGGGAACTAGGATATGTTTCGCAAATATAAATAAATAAATTGGATAGAATAGGATTGCTGTATACGGGTGATTATGGTTACGCCCCTGACCTCAAATTTACTTTTCATTAATAAGGCATTTTGTGTTAACTTCTTTGTTTATGGCGAGTAAACGTCCTTATACATTCTATTAAAAGAGAAACCGCCTCTGGAAATCCGAGATTTGAGCCCTGTTAGGGCTGGGACATATTTAGCCCCTAAAAGCTCAAGACTGGCAGCTATAATAAACATGTTTAAAAACTTAAATATTAAATACAACATACATCAAGATTCAGCAGGTTTAATAACAGTAATCTTAAAGTAAGCATAAAGTGAAACCGGCGTGCACAGCCTCTAATTCTGCTTTCCCTAAACGTGTTGTCGCAAAATCATCGTGCAGAAAGACTTTTCCTCAGACTTACCGTGCACCAGGCGTTTCATTTCGTTGTATCTCGCCCATAAGTAAGTTTTCTGTTCGATTTGCGGGGCGGTAGAAGAAAAAGACCTCCCGGGTTTAGTAAAAGATTCCTCGCCCTTTGCTTTTCCATTGCCATGGTGGTGTCTGAGCGGGGTGGCTGCTGTGTTTGTTGCACACTTTTGTCCTTCTTTGCAGCATTTCTGCTCGTTTTGTGTCGGGCTCGTGGCAAAGCTGGCGCATAAAACAACTGGGTTTCTTAATCCACCACTGTTGCTTTTCTTCCACAAAGCGCAGCCTACATTTAACAGTCTTCTTCGCGACATTTTCGGAACAAACCGTATAGCTTCGCTCGACTGCTGAGCTTGTTTACCACACTGTTCCGTTCTGTTTTGTACACGGTGTACATTTAGACAGCAGCTGCGCCCGAAAAGATAAAGGAGGCGTTGACCTGCTGTTTCAAACCAATAGCGTACAGGCGTGAGGATGATTGACATTGGACCGAGCCACTGGCCGTGGAGAATGCTTTTTCTATGAGTAAGGGGTTTGATTCCCGTGTTTGTGTGCCAGTTCAGCCAATACGTGGCAGCTGTGGTAACGTGAGCCACATTACAAGCGAGGCGATTGGTCAAACGTCGACATAATTGACAGCTGCTCCAACCTACATGTGCTACGTGACGAGCACGCACTTTGTGTGTGCTGTTTCTCGCTGGGGTCTCGGTGTACCTTCTGGGTTCGTGTGGAAAATTAAGTGCCAGATAGAAACGCAGTAATACCACAACAACGTGCAACCAGTAGAGGCTGGTGACAACAGATTTTGGTGGGGCAGGAAGATTTTAATTACGACATATCCGCTTACAAAATTCGGCCAAGAGCCCTTTGGTAGGCAGCTGAGAGCCGACAAAACATGAACGAGCCTGTCCACCAGTTTTCAACGAGACAATAAAGGTGTGAGAGCCACAGAATAATAGCATGACAAACACTACGATTCGCTTAGCTGATCAAACTGAACATCTCTGACAAAGTACATAACACGAATACACGAAGTAATTAATCTATTTTTCAGATCCGCAAATTTGTATTGAAAACACAAATTTCGATGCAGTTAGTGCAATTATTATGGTTGCTCATAACAGCACCCCAATTAGACATTTACAACCTTTCTAACCGTTCCAATCACATCCTTTATGATTTGAGAAATGAAATGCAATACAATTAGATATATGCCAATTGGACATGTGGACAATGTGACACACTGAAAAGCAAAACCAGCATTACTTGAATTTGCAGTGAAAAACAGTCATCATGGTAAATGTTGAATGCATGTCAGTAGAGATTAGCATCTACCTTGGAAAGAAATGCATGCTGCAGCATTAGTTTTCTCTGTATAATTTTTTTTTCCAGCTTGAAAAGCAATCACAGCATGGAAAAAGTATGAAATGCAATACACAAATGGTATTGCTTTACATTACTGAAAAGGTTCCACTCTGAAAAGCAGCTCACTCATTGCATTGCTCTCCAGTGAAAAGCAATCTGCAGGGTATTGCTTTTTAAGAATTAAATGCTGAAGGCATGTCAGAAATGAATGTAATGTTACTTTGCTGAAGTATCATCAGAGTATTATTCCAGGCCATCTATCCATCTATTTTTTATACTGCTTATCCTACAGGGTTGCAGGGAATCTGGAGCCTATCCCAGGGAGCACCGGGCACTGGTTGGGTTACACCCTGGACAGGGTGCCAACCCATCGCAGGGCACACTCATATACACATTCACACACCCAGTCATACACTACGGACACTTTGGACATGCCAATCAGCCTACCATGCATGTCTTTGTACTGGAGGAGGAAACCGGAGTACCCGGAGGAAACTTCCGCAGCACGGGGAGAACATGCAAACTCGGCACACACAGGGCCACGGCAGGAATCAAACCCACAACCCTGGAGTTGTGAGGCCACCTATTCCAGGCCAGTAAGTAATAATCAAAAACACCCATTAGAGCAGGAGTCGTCAACTGGTGGACTGCAGTCTGGATGCGGACCCAGCAAAGTTTTTCAGTGAACCGAACGAAGTTTTTGAAAAATAATTTAGCAGAGCAGATCAATGTATGAAATCACTGGTTGTCGCTCAGTGACTCAAGTTTTCAAAACATGATCAATCATGGCTTCTCTAGCAGATCCTCTGTTTCAGCTTATTCAAGCACATGCATTTTTCAGATTCATCTAGAGTAGACTGTGACATGCTGTCTGAGCCACAGGATCTATGTGCATGCCTGAAATTGAGAAATTCCAGTCAAACAGCTAGCTTACACAGCTAGCTGAATCTAGAATTTGGTGTCTTAAGTAAACATATCCCCTTTAGGTTTTGAAACTAAAATATTTGAGCAACAGATGTGTATTATTTCACAGAACTGTCCGTCACATTTAAATTTCTATTTACATACTTTCTTGTGTTTGTGTGTCCAGACTTTCTAAATGTTTAACTTAAAGGGAACACCTTAAACACAATGGGGACTAGCTGGGTGGAGGACACATGTGGGTTGCTGTATACTAAGCAATCTTGGACTTTTTATCTTGGACTTTTTCCTGGCTTTGTTTCTTTTTCACTGTTTTCAGGAAAACCTACCTGTCTAACTGGATGTCATACACAAAATCTGGGTCATTCTTGCTGCGCTGGTTGCGCTCAAATGGTCCTATGTCCTACACTATGTCCATTATGTGCCTTCGGTATGTTCAGCTCTTCATTGCTTGTTAAGGGCTTCCTCTTGTGGGTACGTGCTTTAGTCTATTTGCAGCATACTTGTTTCTTTAATTGCATATAGTAGAAAGCCCCAGTGCTGTAAGGCTGGATATCAATTTATGGATTGCCTCTTCTCCAGACCAAAACTGTTAGATTTCTATGGACGTTTTAAGCTCACTGGAGCTTCAAGTAATATGAGAAACAGCCTTTGTTAGCTGAAGGCAGAATTTGTTATAAACAGAGTACATGATACAGCAAATTTTCAGAAAAGTGGGTATCTAGGAATTTCTCATTTGCTTGTTTGCAATGCTCTAATTCACATTGGCATGAGTGGTTTGTCAATGCAAATCATTTTATTCAGTCCCCACTTTACTTTTATTTTTTGTGGCCTCACTAGTAGATATGAACTTGGTGGACTTACATGGGAATTGAAATAATGACTTCTATGGCCTTTATAGTGCTGTGTAGTATGTTATGAAAAAGTGTTATGAAATTAGCACATTCTTAACACTATAATAGGGACAGGATTTCTATGAAGTGGCTCAGATTACTAAAATATTTATTAAATGAACAATTACTACATTTGAAAATTAAGACAATAAGGTTTGTCATTTGCTAATAAACACCACAAATAGGTTCACAGGTGCCAAATATCTTGGTGTTCAGTGTTAAAATGGAATATTTTGATTAGGCCTTTGCCTGGTGACAATTAACTGAGCTATAGTGGTAACAGCTACCATTCTTCTTTGGGTAGTTCTCCACAAGGTTGGCACATCTGGTTTGGAGATCTTTCCCTACTCCTCTTTGCAGGACTTTTCAAGATGGAAGAGCTTAGTAGGTTTTCGCTGATAGACAGCAACCTTCAAGTCTTTCCATAGCTTTTCAGTTGGATCAAAGTCAGGGCTTAGACTAGGCCACTCCAGAGTATCCACCCTGTTCCTAGCAAACCACTCCATGGTAGATTTGGCTTTTAATAATTAAGAATTCCTTAGATTTATATAGCACTTTTCAAGGCACTCAAAGCTTTATGGTCATTGTCCTGTTGGAATATGAATTTCCAAACCATTTGCAGATGTTTTGCAGATTTCATCAGGTTCTTCACCAGAATCTCCCTGTACTTGACTGCATTCATCCTCCCCTCAATCTTAACACATTCCCCAGTCCCTGCAGAAGAGAAACATCCCCACCACATTATACTTCCACCACCATGCTTCACAGTGGGGGAGGAAAAAAAGTTCTGCTTTGGATACTTCTGACCACAAAACCTTGTGCCTGTTTGTTGCAGGATCTTTCAGTTTTTGTGCAAACTTCAAATGGGACTGCAGATGGACCTTTTGGGGTCTTCTTGCCACCCTCCCATACAGGCCACATGTGTGCAATATCTTTGATATTGTTGTGTGATGCACATTTTCCTCTGTTGGCCATAAAATCCTGTAGGTCTTTCAGTTGCCATTTAGTTCCTGGTGGCCTATGTGACCAAGTGAATTATTTTCCAGTCATCTAGTTTTGATGAACGGACAGATTATGTCAGATTCCTGGTGGGGCCATGCATAACAACAAAGCTTGTCCACATTTTCACCAGCCTGGGCATGATGCAGGACCTCAGAAGGTACTGCGTGAGCTTTTCTAGAAATGTAATTATCAAAGCTATTTTATATGTAGGGGTGTAGCCACATGGAAGGAAATAAGCTTTGCCACCCAGACCACCTGAAATCACTAAATAAATATGCATTTTGACATTAAATCCATCCTTCTTAGATGCATGTAGCTGCAGTAAAAGCTAGACCTGTCACAAAAATTAAGTTATTGACTTATTGTATGATATATGGACATGACCTTGATTTTGCCTATTGTGTTGCCATAAGAATGAATGTCACCAACATTTTAGTCATTCGCACAGCTTCTTTCCTCTCGTCTGCTATAGGGCTATCGAATAAAAATTTTAAATTCGAATTTTAATTAAAACATACTGTTGAAAAAAATGACGCAAGATATTAAAGCACTAACAATGTTTTTTAAAGAAGGAAAATCTTGAAAGAATAGTTCTTCAATAGTACTTCAAATAATCCAGTCATAGTCAATAATGTCGGGGATTTAGTCACTTAAACTGAACAGTGAATGAACACCATTAAACTGAAATGCTTAACTAGCGGCTTAAGTAACTCATCCAAACGCACCTTATACGCATGGGATTAATCAGATATATACACAACATTTGCGTAATATTACAACTTGCTGCTGCACAAAATGACACAAAAGCACAAGTGAACTTGAACTTAAGTAAGGCGCTAGGTAGAATGGCATGCACTAAAACATGGACGATGAATAATTAAAGAATTCACAATATTGTATTAGAATAGTGTACTCATTGTAATATTTCAGGAGATCAGGTTCACAACAAGAGCAGTTTTCACATGTTTTTGCTAATATATAAAATGTGTGAATATTTGGTTTAATTTTTGCATTTTCTCATCAATTAAAATGCCAGTGAATAATACTAAATGCCATTTTAGTCAGAGTAAAATGAATAAATATGCCATGACGAAATACTGACTAAATGTAAAGGATATTTTCGTCAGAAGACAAAAACTATTTTTAACATTCCAATACCAATGTCTGAATATTCTTACGAATTAAAAGTTCATTGCTCTTTGAATGAATGTACCTCCATTATTATGCTATTATATTATTATATCGGTGGCATAAAATAGTCTTAAAATGACAATAATTTAGTTTATCGCAATTATTTCAGGGACAATATATCGTCCAACAAAAGTAGTTATCGTGACAGGCCTAGTAAAAGCCTAAGTTACTTTGCCTATCCAAAACTAAAGCCACTTCTGCTAATTCCGGTTGCCCTGGAAGACTGACTGAGTCTCTACTATAGCTTCCATAAGAAAGATCTCCATTGTGTTGATTTAGAATTAGCCTTGACATGTTTAAAAAAAAAAAAAGTTAAACTCCAACATTGTGTGCAAATATCTGTGTGGTTCTCAATAAAATATTCTTTACCCAATTCTATCTAGCCACCTCTACATGGAAACCGGCATAATGACACATGACAGAATGAATGATAAAGAAATAGAGTCTTTCAATAAATAGAAGTAACAGAAAAATCAGCATCAAAACTGTTGCAGTGTTGCAAAGGATACATGTCAATTTGTCTATAACAAACTATGCAATTTTGTATCCTGAAACGTCAATCTTGACTTCAAGAAACTGATAAGAATTAAGCAAACGCTTCCTGTCTCTGTATCCTTATCCATGGTTTGCCTTACTGATTAGTAGCCCAGCTGATGAATGTGCGCTCACGTACACTGTCCTCAACACTACATCTGGACTTAGAGGATCAATAACCCTTATGTTTACACCTCACATTTGTGTTTGTGAGGACATTTCTCAGACAGACACAAAAGCCTAATATGATAAATATTTCAGAGGAAATACAAAACACTTATGATGCATTAATGTATGTATTATTATATCAGTATGCAAAAGTACACAAAATTTGAAATACATTTCACTAATACTTCTTTTTGCATTCTTTTTAATCAAATGAGTGACAAGAATTTCACAATGGTATAAAAGAAGCTGGATTTTCTAAACCGTTCCTTGGTGGAGATTTGCTCAATTTTTGCACATTAGTTGGAACATTCAACAGGGCCTAATGATTCATAATAACTCCAGCTAATCTGCAGTCAATCATTCTGCCACAGATAATTTGCAGTACAAGAAACATGGACAGTTTATTTGTTCGACTAGACTAAGTATCCACATATGACACGTTGATTAAAAAGAAATTGGCAACCATTGTTTTTGTGTGTGGTATCTCTAAAATCAAACACATTAGAGATTGGCTCTAATTGGAAGCCATTTTGAGATAATACTTGATTGGACTTATTGTTAATCCTAATTCTCTCAGGATATGAGATGTAGGAAACAATCAGTGTTCTCGGCTTAACAGTTAAAGACAATGATAAGCTTACTCAATTATATGACTTGATTGACTGCTGTAGATCAGAGGCAAACACTGATTTTAGATCACCTCTTGCAAATTCATATTGCAGTTCAAACCCATGTGCAAGACACTACGTAGATGTTATATAAGATCCTACATAGCATAGATGCTACATAAGATGGGTCGCTCTGAAAATCTTTTCAAACTCATGCATAGCGTCCTAAATTTAACCACATCTCTGTAAGATTCCAGTGCTCTCGTTAGCTATTTTGACTAACAGGGGTCACAGTTAATGGACATTTTTGGCTACACAATAAAGTTGTCATTGTGTATTTACAGGCAAAGCATATGTACCAATCCTTCTTGAACCACTGCAGTCAAGGCCAAATGAGGGGGAAAAAGAGAAGATCAGAATACATTCAAATGGTTCCAACATTTTCACAACAAACTAAATTTCTTTCATTTTGATACAAAAGAGTATTGTGTCCACATCTCCAGCCAAAAGCAGCTTTGTAGCTGTTTGGGTTGGAATTACGTTGGATCACAGTTGGCTCATAAGCTTGGAGATGGAGTGACACTAGTGTTACCATCAGAGCCGATCATAGTGTCTGTATAGTCCCGGTAAACACTTCCCCGTTTGAGTTAACCTTCTCTTATCTTAGCTGCTAGGGCAGAGTTTTCTTGTCGAATAGCCTTGTAGTCTTCCAGAATCTTCTCCAGGTTGCTAACAGTCTTTTTACCATTTTCAGTCTCAATCTACAGAAAGGAGGGACAAGAGACTGAGCACTGGTAATACAATTATTATATTATATTATGTTATATTATATTATATATATTATATATATATATATATATATATATATATATATATATATATACATACACACACACACACACACACCATTCATACAATATTTTGACTGCATATTGTGATGAATGATATCAATAGCTGCGTTTACATGGACAACAATAATCCACTCTTAATCCGATTAAGACCATACTTTGATTAAGAAACTACCATGTAAACAGCAATTTTTACTTACCTTAATCGAATTAAGGTCATAATCGAATTAAGCTCTAATCGAATTAAGACAGGTGGAGTACTCCTGTTTTAGTCGCATTATGGACGTGTATTACAGACATGTAAACACCTTAATCACATTATGAGCGTCGTGTGAGAGTTTTCACCGCATTTTGCGACAGGACACGATCACACACAGCAGTTTTACATTTTACGGCGAACAAGAGAGCACGGCTGCATCCCAAACCGCAAACTTTCCTACTATAGGCCTGTAGTGGGGAAAAATACATGTATCTCGGCTACTATATAGACGTAACTACGCGATTTGAGACGCAGCCCATGGTTTCAAACAGTTGTCTATTAGCACGTATAGCATGACAAATAATTAACTGCACTTAAAGCGTTCATAAAAAAAATAAAAACGCCCAAAACTGTATACAGTACCGTAACGAAGACGAACTGTATGTTGATACGTGAAATTCTGGAGGGACGTCGGACGTAATGACGCGGGCTGTTAATCTAATTATGTTCTATAACATGTAAAACGGGAACATGACAGGAGTATTCTAAAAGCAACTCATGTAAACACCTTAATCACATTATTATCTTAATCAGAGTAAGGTCAATAATTAGATTACTGCTGTCCATGTAAACGTAGTCAATGAGTGCAAAGCAAATTTTTTATTTACATCACTCTACACTCCATAATGACAAAGAAAATAACAGATTTGTGATAACAGTGCAAGATACATGAAAGCCCGCTTAGAATTTGAATTTTTATTTTTTTTTTGGCAAAATTCCAATCAGGCTTTCATGGTTCTTATACCGAGGACAGGCTTCTGTCTGGCCATTCTGCCATAAATCCCAGATCAGAGTGTTGCAGTGATGGGTGACCTTCTGCAAGTTTCATCCATCTCCATAAATGATCTCTGGAGCTCAACAAGAATGACCATAAGGTTCTCCGTCACATCTCTTACCAAGGCCTTTCTCAGCCGAATGCTCAGTTTGACCAGGTGGCCAGCTCTAGGAAGAGTCCTGGTTGTTCCAAACGTTTTCCATTTAAGAATTATGGAGGCCACTGTGCTCTTGGAAACCTTCAATGCAGTAGAATTTGTTTTGTAGCCTTCCCCAGTTCTGTGCCTGGACACAATCCTGTCTCTGAGCTCTGCAGGCAGTTCCTTTGACCTCATGGTTTGCTTTTTTCTCTGATATGCATTTTCAGATATTATACCTTATATAGACAAGTGTGTGCCTTTCCAAGTCATGTCCAATCAATTGAATTTGCCACAGGTGGACTCCAATCAAAGTGTAGAAACATCTCAGAGATTATCCAGAGAAATGGGATGGACCTGAGCTAAATTTCAAATGTCATAGCAAAGGGTCTGATTTATACGTAGGTCAATGTAATATTTAATCTTTTTTTCTTTTTAACACATTTGCAAAGTTATCTCAAATCTGGTTTTTGAGTTGTCATTATGGGGTATGGTGTATAGATGTGGATGTTAGTTGAAAAAAATTAAGCATTTCAGCATAAGGCTGCAACATAAAATGTGAGAAAAAATGAAGGGGTCTGAATACATTCTGAAATGTACTGTTTATCTAACATTTTATTTCTAGTGAATCAAACGACTACAGTCCAGTTGCAGATTCAGCAAAGTATTTCCACAAACAGTTGGGAATCAACTCTGGTCTGATTACTGGACAACATTGCTTACTCAAAAGAAAAAAAAAATCAACAATAAAACTTTTAAAGATGACTGGGCAATGAGGTATGCATTTATTCTCTGATTCAGGTACAAAACAGAGGTCTCATCTGCTGTTGCATTATTCAAAATTGGTAACATGGAAAAACAGTATGAAAAACACACCATATTATTGTGTCTGTTTTTTATAGACATGCATTTATAGCCATTTTATAGCCATGAACTAATCACTAACAGCATCAAAAGGAAACGATTGTCACCATTCAGTCATGTTAGCTGCTTATCCAGACTTTATAGGCATGTGATTTTATTTAGCTGGACCTTAACAAATTTGAGATGAATGTTCTTGGTGTAGAGGATACTGCACTATTAAGCATAATTGCTTTACTTAATCACACAAAAAATGGTCAGAACAAGAATTCCTAATGGTTCTAATGTAGAAGGATTAAAGATGTGATTGGACAATTAATGCAACACACTATTTGTAAAATGTAAAGTTCACACACCTGTTCCTCCAGATCTCTGATCTCTCTCATAATGCTGCCTGTGTCCTCAATAGTCTGAATAAGCTGGGTGCAGTTCTGAGAGGAACAAAATTAATCAAAGAAAAAGTAAGAAAATCACAGAAAACTACACTTAAGATCTTTGTGTATTCATATACTGTAATTACCAGACAAAAGTAATCATAGTTGAGCAACTGTCCCTTATTTCCTGTTCCAACACAGCGACATGCAGGAACATGCTTACAGTATTTATATACACTCGCTGGCCACTTGATTCATATTCACATCAAATATCAGAATGGGGCAAAATGTGATCTTAGTGACTTTGATCGTGGTATGGTTGTTAGTGCCAGACGGGCTGGTTTGAGTATTTCAGAAACTGCTACTCTCCTGGGATTTTTACGTGCAAGTGTCTTTAGAGTTTACAAAAAAAAAAAAAAAACATTCGGTGCGTGGCAGTTCTGTAGGCGGAAATGCCTTGTTGATGACTGAGGGTAGTGGAGAATGGCTAGACAGGTTTTGCGCTGATAGGAAGGCTACGGTAACTCAAATAACCACTCTTTACCACCAGGGTGAGCAGAAAAGCATCTCAAAACAATGTTGTCTTTTTCCAGTCTTCAACTGTGCACTGCCACATGATTGGCTGATTAGAGAATTCCATGAATGACCAGGCATACAGATGTTCCTAATAAACTGACCAGTGAGTGTATATATACACAGTATCTCACACAAGTGAGTACACCCCTCACATTTTTGTAAATATTTGATTAATCTTTTCATGTGACAACACTGAAGAAATGACACTTTGCTACAATGTAAAGTAGTGAGTGTATAGCTTGTGTAACAGTGTAAATTTGCTGTCCCCTCAAAATAACTCAGCACACAGCCATTAATGTCTAAACCACTGGCAACAAAAGTGAGTACATCCCTAAGTGAAAATGTCCAAATTGGGCCCAATTAGCCATTTTCCCTCCCCGGTGTCATGTGACTTGTTAGTGTTGCAAGGTCTCAGGTGTGAATGGGGAGCAGGTGTGTTAAATTTGGTGTCATCGCTCTCACACTCCCTCATACTGGTCACTGGAAGTTCAACATGGCACCTCATGGCAAAGAACTCTCTGAGCATCTGAAAAAAAGAATTGTTGCTCTACATAAAGACGGCCTTGGCTATAAGAAAATTGCCAAGACCCTGACACTGAGCTGCAGCACGGTGGCCAAGACCATACAGCGGTTTAACAGGACAGGTTCCACTCAGAACAGGCCTCGCCATGGTCGACCAAAGAAGTTGAGTGCACGTGCTCATTATCATATCCAGAGGTTGTGTTTGGGAAATAGATGTATGAGTGCTGCCAGCATTGCTGCAGAGGTTGAAGGGGTGGGGTGTCAGCTTGTCAGTGCTCAGACCATACGCCGCACACTGCATCAAATTGGTCTGCATGGCTGTGGTCCCAGAAGGAAGCCTCTTCTAAAGATGATGCACAAGAAAGCCCGCAAACAGTTTGCTGAAGAGAAGCAGAATACGGACATGGATTACTGGAACCATGTCCTGTGGTCTGATGAGACCAAGATAAACTTATTTGGTTCAAATGGCGTCAAGCGTGTGTGGCGGCAACCAGGTGAGGAGTACAAAGACAAGTGTGTCTTGCCTACAGTCAAGCATGGTGGTGGGAGTGTCATGGTCTGGGGCTGCATGAGTGCTGCCGGCACTGGGGAGCTACAGTTCACTGAGGGAACCATGAATGCCAGCATGTACTGTGACATACTGAAGCAGAGCATGATCCCCTCCCTTTGGAGACTGGGCCGCAGGGCAGTATTCCAGCATGATAACGACCCTAAACACACCTCCAAGACGACCACTGCCTTGCTAAAGAAGCTGAGGGTGAAGGTGATGGACTAAACCCTATTGAGCATCTGTGGGGCATCCTCAAACGGAAGGTGGAGGAGCACAAGGTCTCTAACATCCACCAGCTCCGTGATGTCATCATGGAGGAGTGGAAGAGGACTACAGTGGCAACCTGTGAAGCTCTGGTGAACTCCATGCCCAAGAGGGTTAAGGCAGTGCTGGAAAATAATGGTGGCCACAGAAAATATTGACACTTTGGGCCCAATTTGGACATTTTCACTTAGGGGTGTACTCACTATTGTTGCCAGCGGTTTAGACATTAATGGCTGTGTGTTGAGTTATTTTGAGGGGACAGCAAATTTACACTGTTGCCCAAGCTGTACACTCACTACTTTACATTGTAGCAAAGTGTCATTTCTTCAGTGTTGTCACATGAAAAGATATAATCAAATATTTACAAAAATGTGAGGGGTGTACTCACTTTTGTGAGATACTGTAAGTCATATAGTGTTTTTTGTGTGTGTGTTGATGATCAAAAGGTTTCAATGTGCCTTTACCTCATGTAAGGCAGCCAGGTATTTATAAGATTTACGAACAGATTCATCTTTCTTGGCATCCTGTAATATAAAAACAGAAACACTGATTAATTAAGCATCCCTCCTACCTGAACTGTTTCAGTTACTCAGTTGCTTAGGACTAACCTTAAAAACCAGTTCATCTGTTACAGCAAATGTTCTGTCAAGCTTTCCTGTAAGTCCGTTAATCTCTTTCTGCAGATCTTTAGTGTCCGACAAAATCTGCCGTTCACAAGCAAAAGTTGTAACCACAGTTCAAACTCCAGCAATTTGAATGTACTGATAAACCATAGAGAGAACTTAAAGCTATAAAAATAATTAAAACAGCATTATACAGGAACTGAATAATTAATAAATAAAGACCTTTGTGATTTCCTCCTTCTGTTTCTTAATGTTGCCGACAATTTCTAGGATCCTCATAGTGTAGGCTGAGCGGGAGACATCTTTAGGCAAAGTCTCGTACTCTGTGATCTGCATTAATAGCACAGGGAAAGGAATGTAGGACACATGTTAAATCAGGAAGACAAATTACTGAATATGTACACAAATTTCTTTTTTATTTCTTTAAAATACAACTTAAAAAAAAGTTTCTTTCATACCAGCTGTTTATATAGGCTCTCCTTCTTTTTGGCCTCTTCAGCAGACTGTCGGATTTTATCATGAAGGTCTTTGATTTCAGATAACTTTCTGGAGGACTCCATCTAATAACAGATTTGAGTAATAGTAATTGTTCCACACACATCTCTTCCATGTATGCACAAGTGTCTGAATACCCAATACATTGATTGAAGTGCAAGAACACTGAAACTACTCTTAGTGTATTTGTTATGCTCCACGTCTAGAGAAAATCAGTCAGAAAATCTGATAAAGAAAAGCTGTGTCTGGCATTATTCTGATGGAGAGAGCAGCGGTGTTGAGGTGTGAAAGTTAGAGGTGCATCGGAACTGAAAAAAAAAAAATCTCTGGTGGTTTTTACTCTCAAGGAGTCGGGAGCAGCCAGTCAGATATGAAGCTTGTAGTTGTGGGATGGGATAATACATTTGCAATAATCTTCATCACAAAATCTGTGGCAGCTAAACTTTTCCTAAATTTGAGCCAAAGTATGCGCTGCTGTAGTAGGGCTACATGCTGAAATATTGAGCTATCACCACCAAGTAAAGCTGTCATTCAGTAAAGCTTTTTCCGGGCAATTAATATTTGTGTTCATTATTTCTGTAAATTAAACAGTTTTTTCGTGATGGGTGTGGCCAAAAATGCTTGGTTTGGTTGTGGCTTTTTTCTAAATTTGTGATGCAACTTACAGTTGCAGAAAAAGTAAATGAGGGTGTGAAATTGCAATTGCACGAAATTGTTTTGCACGGTCTTTCACATTGATGTTTTTTGATAAATGCGACATTTTAGCTGTACTCATGTTCGACGCACGTGAATCGAAGAGGGCTTTGGCTGAATGTGCGTTGTGATGATGTCACACCATGTGTCGTGGCCCAAATCTGCAGAAAATCTGCTGTAATTTTGAGTTAGCTTCATTTTCAGTCCTGCCAGGATTTTGTGATTTTGCAATCGCAGAAATGAATGCAAAATCAAGCAAACGCCGTCATATATATATACACATATATATATATATATATACACATATATACACACACACATAAAGTGGCTCACTTCTCGATTACTGCAGAGTTCTTTGAGTCGACGGTGTTCATCAATAAGTGGTGTTCTGTGTTTCTCCCACTGAGAGGCCAAGTGAACCACTCGCTTAGAGCTTGCCTCCACCAGGCTCTGAAACACACACATTGAGAATGCAGGACATTTCCACTAAGCTTAAGGTTAGAGACCATGGTTTATGAGGACGGCTCTCATACCTGTAATTTGATCAGGTTGTTCTCGGCATCTGGTAGGAGGTCGATGGTCTGTTTTTTAACCCTGATGGTGCTTTCCTTCTCCGAATTACGTACCTCTCTCTGTTTCAGCTCATCTGACACCTATCAAACCAAATTCATATAAACATGAAATTTTCAGGTATTACTTCCAAATGTCACATTTTTGAAAATCAAATGCACAGTTTTCAGGTTTTATTCTCTTATTAGAAAACTATATTCAAAAGACTGTAATGTTTACCTAATATTACATACCACTTTCACCTTATTTCTTTCATCAAAAAAACACTGATATATTTTATTAAGCCAGTTATTTGTAATGTGTTTAAAAGTAATACTGAGCTTCCTAATATTTGCAAGAATCAAACGGGGGGAAAACCCCCAGAACATTCACACATGAATTCTACCATGGAAAGTGCAGCGGAAGCTATTCAGAACACGCAGCAGTCATTACCTGGTGAATGGACACTGTGAGCTGCCTTATGTCTCCGCCCACCTCCTCCATTTGGACAGAAAGCTGCTGTAGTTGCTGCTGGATTGCAGACAGTTCTGCCTCCTGCTGGGCCTTTAGGTCCTCCTCTGATTGGTGGGAGCTGGGAAGTGCACTTGCTGCTGCTGCCATCTGCTGAGCGGCTTTCTCAGGTTCCTGCAAAATAAAGACACCTGGTGTCTGTTTTCGTATAGCCGCTAGGGGGTGAAAGGCATCATAACAGGATAAAGAAATGGTATATCATTTACTTTATGTTATACTGAGTTATGATGTCACTTATAATGCAAATTTCTTAATCTCACAGAAAATGTATTTCTACATATCATATTGTATTTATAATGTTTTGATACATTAAGACATAACATGCCACTAATTTAAGGCAACAAATTAGCAGTTCCCCAACCAGAAAAAAAACAACCCCGGCATTGTTGGATTGTTCTGAGTCTAATTTGCTTTGAACTCAATCAATAAAACATCTGTGGCATTTCTACAGTTTTACTCACACTTTTCTAAATGTTCCTGCTGAAAAAAACAACAGAAACCCTCATAGAATCTGTAATGGTTTTAATGGTTATAATGGAAACTGTAATGGTCTCTGTGTGTCTCAACTGGCAATTTGTTGCCCTAAATTAGTGGCATGTTATGTCTAGTGTATAACATTAAGGGCCAATAATGGTAATAGTTTTAATGGTTAGCTGATGGCTTGTAATGGTATTTGTAGTGGAAACTATTGGAATTTCTGTGATGAGTCCTATTGTTTTTTTAAAAGCAGGGTTACTTAGCCATTAAAAGCATTAGCTTGTCACATGTCCACCCCATAACTGATTATGTGGAGAGTAAACTACAACTTCTCACAAAATTGACCCAAATTTATTTAGTGATATAAATCTGAAGAAAAAAAAAAAAACACAGCTCCTCTCCATGGAATGCCTAACCACTAACTACCATTAGCTAGAAAGTTAGCTAGAAAGAAGCACTGGGTCTGAGGTTACGTTTGCTAGTCCTAAGTGCCTAAAGACAGAGTTAATTAAAATGCCTTCCTACAATACATAAGAAATTTATATTTTTTAAGTACTTCAGACTGGCTAGTGTTTGCAGGAAACAGGAAATTGGTAAGCTTTCAGACCAAACAAAAATAAATATTAATGTTTTGGTTTCCAAAATCACACAACACTAACAGCTAGCTGTAAAAGTTTATCCCCAAACAAATGTAGCTAGCTTACATTATTTACATTACACATTTTCAATAATTAAAAGTTACAGAATATGGCCAAAGCAAGCTAGATAGCAAAAATATCCATAGCTGTCTAGTTTGCCTTACAACTAAGCCAGCTGGGTTTATGTATTTATTCGCTTATTCCTTTAACAAGGTTGGAGAGAGAAGTTTATGCACAGCTACTGTATACAAAAAAAATATCATAAGCTCCAACTGCAAGACTGTCTCGATCCTAAATCAGCGGTCTGTAATTTGGGGACACTTTTTTTGTCTAAAAAGGCTAAGAGAATTTACTTGCAAAAGCTAGTAGCTTTCTGGGAAAGCTTTCTGTTTAATCAGAACAACACAAGCTGACATATACAGTGCCCTCTGCTAATATTAGCACCCTTGGTAAATATAAGCAAAAAAGGCTGTGAAAAATTGTCTTTATTATTTCATCTTTTGAAATTGTGTTCAAATAATTACAAAAATACTCGTCGTGGATATCAAACAATTGCAAACACAACACGGGTGTTTTTATTTATATATATATATATATATATCAACTTTGTCAAATATAGGTGTGCAACAATTATTGGCACCCCTATAAATTAATGAGAAAAATATATTTGAAGTATATTCCCATTGATATTTTACATTTTTTTAGTACACCTGGGTGACTCGGAACAGGTAAATGTTCAACCATGACTTCCTGTTTCACAGGGGTATAAATATGAGGTAACACTTAGGCCAAATTCCCTTAGTCATTCATAACAATGGCTAAGACCAAGGAATATAGCTGTGTTTGAGCTTCACAAAATGGGAAGTGACTATAAGAAAATAGAAAAAGCATTGAAATTGCACATTTCCACCATCAGGGCAATAATTAAGAAGTTCCAGTCAACTGGCAATATTATGAATCAACCTGGAATTGGACGTGTGTCTATATTGTCTCAACGCACTGTGAAGAGGATGGTTTGAGTTGCCAAAAAATGTCCAAGGATCACAGCTGGAGAAATGAAGTTATTAACTGAAGTCAGTTGCATCTTGTGGTCAAAAAATCACCAAAACTACAATCTGAAGTCACCTACATCACCACAAGTTTTTTGGAAGGGTTTCAGGTACTCACGTTTCAGAAAGTAGAAGCCTCTACTCTCATCCAAAAACAAACTCAATCATCTTCAGTTTGCCAGACACTACTGGAACTTCAATTGGGATCGGGTTTTATGGTCAGAAGAAACCAAAATAGAGCTTTTTGCAATAAACACCAGAGGTGGTTTTGGCACACACAGAGAGGTAGCCATATGGAAAAGTACCTCATGCCACGGTTAAATATGGTGTTGGCTCTTTAATGTTTTGGGGCTGTTTTTCTGCCAGAGGACCTGGACATTTTGTAAGGACATGGCATCATGGACTCTATCAAATATCAGCAGATATTAAATGAAAACCTGACTGCCTCTGCCAGAAAGCTTAAAATAGGCCGTGGTTGGATCTTCCAGCAGGACGATGATCCAAAACATACATCAAAATCAACACAAAAATTGTTTACTGACCACAAAATCAAAGTCCTGCCATGGCCATCCCAGTCCCCTGACTTGAAACCCATAGAAAACCTGTGGGGGGAACTGAAGAGGAGAATCCACCAGCATGGACCTCAAAATGTGTTGGATCTGGAGAGATTCTGTATGAAGGAATGGTCTCAGATCCCTTGCCATGTATTCTCCAACCTCATCAGGCATTATAGGAGAAGACTCAGAGCTGTTATCTTGGCAAAGGGAAGTAGCACAAAGTATTGACTAAAAGGGTGCCAATAATTAAATTAAATTTTTTTTTGGATAAACCTGTGTTTTGTTTGCAATTGTTTGATATCCATGAGAGCAGAGTACTTTTGTGAATTTTTTGTACACAAGATTTTTTAAAAATTGTCTTTATTCACAGCCTTCTTTACTCATATTTACCAAGGGTAACAATATTAGTGGACCTACACACACTGTACCTGTGTGAAGGTGAATTTCTCAGAGTGGGTGAAGCGTGTGCCTTTGGTCAAGACATCTCCTCCTGCTGTAGCCCCAGCGAAGGAGTTTAACAGCTCGGAAAGGTCAGAGGTCGAACGTGTGGCGTTGTGTGTGTCGGGCCGAGGCTGGGCAGCCGCCCTCAGCTGCTCCTCTATTCGCTTCTGCAGCCGCATTCTTTTCCTTGAGCGATAGTCCTGTAGAAATGAGAGCGAGAGAAATGCACTTTGTCTGTCCGTCATGTTAATGCCATATAAAAGGAGTATGATCTCAGATAATAGCCAACTTTACATGAGATGATCCTATCTCACTCTGCCTAATTTACACTGATGGCATTCAGAAGAAGCACAGAATTCTCACAAATATCAGCTAGGATTAGCAAGTGTTGACTTTTTCAGGTACAGGAATAGCTGCCACAGCACAGACTAATAGTCTGTTTGTAGGCTGAAAACAGGGTGAATATCGACATGAAGTGTGAAATGTCAACAGACAGATGGCTTAGCAGACAGGCCTGTACGCTGAATGTCACATTAATGTGAGGGAAACAGCACTGTGCACCTCTTAAACATGTTTATCTCTGTTTTTAGCACTGAGCCTTAACGTGGGAGGCAGAACAAACTTCGCACTATTCCCAGAAATGAATGCCTATTTTGAGCTGCTCAGAACAAGTACATAAGAATTATAATTATGTGAAAGGATCTATATAAAGTAGCGACTCAAACTTATTCTTGAGAGAAAGTTCAAATATATCCACACAAGTATAAAAGCATTTCGTAAAAGTATTTAATTTTTCCTAACACTATATACAAATTCAAAACTATTCACATGCGTCAATCCTTATGAAAGTTAAAGTAAGATTTTAAGGTGGGATTAGTGTTTTAATGTTTTTTTATGTCTTCATCTGTATGAAAATCAAACAAAATCCATCATAGCATTCATTCATTTGAATTAGTAAATTTGTACAATATCATGATTTTTTTTTCTATTCACAGCAACTACAAATTTATAAAGCGCAAATGTAATTTGAGGCAATTTTTCTGCAACAATGATTGGTTGTAATATGCATAAACACAGGCATGGATTTGTTTGGATGTTGTAAAAGGTTAATTAAAAAAGTCCTTGAATTATCAAGTAAAAAGTATGTTTGATATAATTTTTAATTACATGTAGGTAATGTACAAATCCTTTAAACTAAAACACGAGTAATGTATATTCATAAAATCCATTTCATAAGAACTGTGAAATGTTCCTTGACATCACTGACTTGGCGTACAGCTCTGTTATGTGTCGGTGTCTATAGTGATTTATGAGTGCACCTCAGGAGTGAGTCTGGAGAGAAGGCCTTGGCTGTTCCACTCGTTCTCCCACTCCTGTGCTGCGCTGAGTTCTGAAACATGGTTCTCCAACAGAGAGGCAGGCACTGAGGTGGCTTGAGAAGGCTGAGATGTTACGGGCAGCAAATACTCCCTCCAATACTCTTTCACTTCTGAGAGAAAATTATAGAAGCATTAGAGCAGATGTATTCAACTACAATTTGTAAAGGACCATTTGCATATGATTCTTTGCTTACAAAAGGTCTGGATACTAAAATTACTGAATGGTGACAACAGTTATCTTTTATGCTGAACCATTTATGATTAGTTTATGGCTATAAATATCAAATGCTTGTGTTTTGTTTCGTTATGATGCTTCATGTTATCGCTTTTGACTCGTACTCTAAACAGATGGTATACAATACACAGTGCAGGATTTCACAGAGTTTTTTTTGTGATTGTTGCAGCCAAAAATGAACGTTTGGCTGCGTTTTTAAACTTTTTTTTTTTTTTAAATCGCTATGCATAGTCTTTTGTGCAGAAAACTACTTGAATTTGTGAAATTGCAGATGCAGGAAATAGTTTTGCACTGTCTTTCACAGTGATGTTTGTTGGTAAATCAGACCTTTTAGCTGTAGAGGAGAAGGCTTTGGCTGAATGCATATTGTGATGACATCACATGGCACCTCTTGGCCCAAAACTGGAGAAAATCTGCAGTTATTTAAAAAAAAATTGCACGATCCTCCTAATATTGCGGAGTTTGCTTGATTTTGCGTTAAATTCTGCGATCACTAAATTGTGAATGGACTGACTATATGTCCAAAAATTTGTGGACAACTGACCATCACACCCATATGCACTTTTTGAACATCTCATTCCAGATTAAGTCCCCTTTGCTCTTCTGGGAAGGCTTTCCACTAGATCTGCTACAGTAGCCACGTTCACGTTTACAAATCTAGAGTCAATTAGATACACAAGCACAGCCAGTTTTTTTTTTCTTTTCCATACAGTATTGTGAAAAAGTATTTTTTCCTGATTTCTTCTGTTTTTCGTATATCTTATGCAATATAGTTTTAGATCTTCAAACGAAATACAACATAAAAGGAAAGTAGCCTGAACACAAATAAACATAATACAGTTTTTATTTATTTATTGAAGTAAAACAATGTTATCCACACCTATCACCAATGTGAAAATCTAATTGCCCCCTTAAACTTAAAATCCGGTTATACCACCTTTTGCAGCAATAACTGCAACAAACACTTCTAATAACTGGAGATCGGTCTTTCACTTACTTGTAGGACTAAGGGCCTGTTCACACTGGGACGTTTTTCGCAGCGCGTTAAACGGTACAATTTTTTGACGCCTTTTTTTTGTCTTCACACCCAGACATTAAACGGGGTGAAGCGCTAAGTGAAAGTGCAAATTCACTCCCTGACAGTAGATGATACTAATTGAAAAGCAGAAATACCCCGGTACACAAGGTGGCGCTGCACAGCTTTCCATTTCTGGCACCTGCTCATCACTGAGAAGAGCCAGTATTTACATCTTTAAGTTGCTCACACGTTTTTTGCAAACTCGCTAAAGCACGTATGCACTTTTGTGACATATAAGGTATTTGGTGATTTGGCCACTGCAACAAATACTTCTTAAATCCTTAAAGTTCTCATTTTAAACAATATACTCTTTTTAAATAAGTAATGATTTGAATTAATTCAAGGTCACAGCAACAGCATTCACATACTTATGGGAAGACCCAAATTTATTTATTTATTTATTTTAAATCTAATTGTTTTTTAGGGGAGGAGATGGGTATAAGGCCCAAAAATGTCAATGTTCCTGCAAACTGATGAAGTGTTGAATATGAATAGACTTTTTTTTGTTGGAGGGATTTTGGAAAGTCAGCCACTTCTGGGAAGGTTCACTACTGTGCCGAGTTTTTCCATATGGACATAATGGCTCTCGGCTGTGGATCTTTGGAGTCACAGAGCCTTTGAAATAGGTCTGTAACCCTTCCCAGACTGATGTATTTCAATCACCTTCTTCCTCATCATTTCTGGAATTTCTTTCAACTTTGGCATAGTGTGTAACTGGGTAAGACCTTTTCACCAGCTTCATGCTTTTGAAAAAGTTCTATTTAAGTGTTGATTTGATTGAACGGTGTTTGCAGTAATCAGGTCTGGTTGCGTCTAGTCCAGCTGAACCCCGTTATGAATGCAATTTCATAGAATTAGTAACTACGGGGGCAAATACATTTTCACACAGGCCCAGTTGCTATTGGATAACTGTTTTGCTTCAATAAATAAAATTATCATTTAAAAACTGTATTTTGTATTTACTCAGGTTGCCTTTGTTTTATCGTAGATTTTGTTTTAATTTCTGAAGCAGCTTAGTATGAGATATACACAAAAACAGAAAAAATCAGCAAATACTTTTTCACAGCACTGTACATTTAGCTACAGTAATCTTTTCAATATTTTGTTCTGTATGCTGAAATATTTAGCTTGTTCCTCATCCAGACTTTTAGATTATTGCTTTTTCAGTGAAAGTTGTCTACAACAATATGAGCACAGAAAAAAAGCAGATGAATTTACCTTTAGACTGTTTCTTGGCAGGACCTTTCAGTGAGTATGGGAGACTCAGTGGCTGGGCACTGAAATTGTGACATGGACCAGGACTCTGAGGACCAATTCCCATTATTATTAATGTTACTTAAGCAATTGGATAGATAGATATCCATCAACATAGTTAAGACCAATTTTCATTAAAGAGACAGGCTTCAAAGAATTGATTTTTGTAAAAAAAATAAAAAATAATAATACTGTACATATAAAACATTTAACCTGCGATATTTAAATGTAAACCACTGCAGCCCATCCTCAGTGGTCATGTCGTACCTGGGTTTTGCGATGCAGGGGCAGTCTGCAGAATGGAGGGAGCCAAGGCAATGCCAGCTGAGCTTTAATCTGGGCTGCTATGGCTTTCTGCAGGAGAGCAGACTTCCCTAAGAGAGAAGCAATGTGTCAAGAAACAAAGGGAAACATAAAACAAGCTGGATGTTTCTATTTATTCATTCCAGGAATGCAAGTATTCCTAAAATCAAGACACAGCATGCATTAAATGATCAGGAAAAATCCGGTGACTCCCACCACTGTGTCTGTGATGTGTGGCTTTGAAACTATAGCTATAAATTGTATAGCTTTACAAAACTGTTCTATTTGGGTTTACTGCAACAAAATAAACCAAACTGAATTCCCTATGAATTGTTGACATAATTCAAACAATAGTGTATTATTGAACTAAAAACAGCATCAAAAACAGAGTTACAAAAAGCTTATTACTTGAATGGAGTTGATTTTGGACATTTTCCAAAAGACAAGCACACACACACATTTGAATGCAAAAGTTTGCATAGTCTTAGGAATAATTAAGACAAAGAAATTCAGCATACAGCAGTAAGACCATTAGTAGTAAATGGTCAAAACAGTGGTAAATTTAGTCCTCATATGCAGTGTCTGAGACCGAAATCTGTTGTTTCTGCTTTATGTTTGAATTGTTGTCTTGTTGCAAGGTACAGATTTAAATTTTTCATTACATTTTTTGCAGATAAACTGTAAAGATATATTTTATGGCAAGATCCATTAAGGGCATTAATATTAAACAACTTATTAATAAAAAACAAACAATCTTCATTACATGTATATGTGCAAATAAAATTAACCCAAACTCACGAGCTCCTTTAGAGCATGAAAGGTTTTCTGAACACATTTTCATGAATTACAAATTTATTGGGTCAACGCTCCTATGAAATACTTACATAGAATAAATTCATTCTTATCCAGCTTGATAAATGAGGGCCATGATTCAAATTTAGTCCTTTAAAAAAAACCTTTTTTTAAAAAAAATCACTCTGATAAGATATGCATAGAAGGGAAAGCATCTGATTCCCTGGGACGATGGAACTGTTTTGCAGAAAAGCAATATTTTTCAATGACCAGCTCTGTCTTCAGATTTGAGCCCTTTTCCAACCATTTTTCATATAGAAATTTGAGAATATAAGTAGGAGCTTATATATAATAAGTAGGAGCAAGACCCTTGTTATTCTGTATAGTGGAGGCCTCACAGGCCTTTTGCAGAACAATTTGCACCACTTCAGAAAACATTCTGAACAAATATGGTATTACTGAAACGATGTGCAACTTTCAAATATCATGGTTATTCTTTTTAACACACAATTTTCATGATGCTTAAGTGAGTATCTCTTGTCTGCAGAATATCCTGCACAATGATACTGTGATTGTTTTATTTTATACCTGCTGGTTGGTCAGAAACCTCTGCACTCTCTCTGGGCAGCTTCTCCACCAGGAACATGAGTAAAGAGCGGATCTCTGGCTCATTACTGTATAGAAACGTCTGGTAGCCAATTTCTCCCTTATAGCCCAAGTCCTACACACAAACAGACAAACAGCAGACGTACGATCAATTAATCTGAAGTTTTTCATTGAGGTTCAAGTAACAAAACTATATTTAACAAAATGACAGGAATAAATTAGGTTCATAAATCTCTCATTAAATATTTTGACGAAATTTAGGGTGAGTCGTCTCTTTCAAGATTTACAGCTAAAAATGCTTTATTTTGTGGTTAAATCTGTTCATGAAAATGCATTTTCCTTTTCTATTATTTTGAACTTCCTCCACAAGCTATTCTTCAATTACCGCTTACTGTGAGCCAGACAACTTCAAAAGCTGTATCATGAGCATGCTTTCGGACATTTTTAAACTATGGACACTATGTATTTGTAACTTCAGTTAACAAAATACTAACGTTTATTGCTTTGTTGTTTTTGTTTTTATCTAGGAACCCTATGTATTTGTATTTGCTCTCTATCAGAGCACAGCTAAATGGTACAGTCTACCTGTAGAATAAATTTCACTGACCCTCACCAAAGATTTATTTTACGTACATAATCCATCTACTCAAACATCATGCCTATTAATTAAATGTGTGTAATTAATAAGAATATTTTGGCTACTTACTGGCATTATAGAGCTTTTTATTTGCAAACTTTCCACTCACAGAAGGTGCAAGTTGATATTATTTATAGGGCTGCATTTTATTTTATTTTTCTAAATTAACACTAACATTCAACTGACCGGTCAAAAAGCTAATAAATACAAGAAGACAATAGTAAATATAACTTTATTAAAAGTAAATTGTGATTTCCTTCAATGTAACAGAATTACAAATGTATGGCTCAAACCACCTGTCTATGCTTCAAGAACTGTGGTTCTAAGCTATCCTGTCCTAGCTCAGACATCATGCCAGACACCTCTTGAAGTCATGGCCCAAAAGGGTCTAGTGATCCAATGGCATGTGGAATAGGCATGTTTGATCAAAAATATGGCCAAATGTATGTGGACACCTGACCCTCATACATATATGTAATTTTTGAACACCCTATTCCAGATTTAGCATCCCTCTGCTCTTATAATAAGGTATCCTCTTCTGGGAAGACTTTCCACTAAATTTTGGAGCGTGGCTGTGGGGATTTGCCCATTCAGCCACAAGGGCATTAGTGAAGTCGGGCACTGATGCTCCAGTTCATCCTAAAGGTGTTCAGTGAGGTTGAGGTCAGGGCTCTTGCAGGTCACTCGAGTTCTCCCACATCAACCTCAGCAAACCTTGTCTTCACTGTCATGCTAGAACATGTCTGAGTCTCTTAGTTCCAGTGAACGGAAATTGTAATGCTAGAACATAAGGATGTGATGGTCAGGTGTCCACAAACCTTTGGCCATACAGTGTATGTTAACCAAAAATAATGCATAGGAGACATGTCCTGGTCAATCTCAGATGATCTAGTCTACTGATTTTGTGGGAGTTCTGATGAATCATATAATATAGCAATATAGTATTTTTGCCCATGTCATGTAGTCCTAGCTGTAATCTAGACACAAAGTTTTTAATCGCTCACCTGGCAGGCTTGGGCCAGGCTCATGCCCACCCTGAAGCGGGCAGACATACCAGGCGGCAGCGTGGGAGAGAGTCCACTGCCCACACCCGGGTCAATCACACGCAAGCATCGTACCACCGCCTGCACTATGAGCTCACTGGAGAACTGCTTAACACTCTGCACATCTTCATCTATATCACTGCAGGACAGAGGTGAGAGGTACGTGGTTTAACAGGAAACATTAAGGCATTTAGAAAGAGAGAGAGATATTGAATGTAAAGTACAACCCCAATTCAAAAAAAGTTGGGACGCTGTGTAAAATGTAAATAAAACAGAATGCAATGATTTACAAATCTCATAAACCCCTATGTTATTCACAATAGAACATAGAAAAGATATCAAATGTTTAAATTGAGGAAATGTACCATTTTAAGGAAAAAATTTAATTTGATGGCAGCAACACGTCTCAAAAAAGTTGGGACGGGGCAACAAAAGGCTGGAAAAGTAAGTGTTACTAAAAAGAAACAGCTGGAGGAACATTTTGCAACTAATTAGGTTAATTGGCAACAGGTCAGTAACATGACTGGGTATAAAAAGAGTATCTTTCAGCATTGATGATGCCTTTCTAGATGCGCAAGCTGCCCATTCCACAGGCACTAATGCACCCCATACCATCAGAGATGTAGGCTTTTGAACTGAATGCTGATAAAAAGCTGGATGGTCCCTCTCCTCATTAGTTTAGAGGACACGGCGTCCATGGATTCCAAAAAGAATTTTAAATTTCGATTCGTCTGACCACAGAAGAGTTTTCTACTTTGCCTCAGTCCATTTTAAATGAGCTTTGGCCCATAGAAGATGGTGACGTTTCTGGATCAAGTTCACATATGGAGGCTTCTTTGCATGATAGAGCTTTATCCAGCATTTGTGGATGGCACGGTGAACTGTGTTCATAGACAATGATTTCTGGAGGTGTTTCTGAGCGCATGCAGTGATTTCCCTTACGGAATCATGCCTGTTTTTAATGCAGTGCCGCCTGAGGGCCCGAAGATCACGGGCATGCAATATTGATTTTCACCCTTGTCCCTTGTACACAGAGATTTCTCCAGATTCTCTGAATCTTTTGATGATATTATGTATTAGATGATGAGATTCATAGTTTTTGCAATTTTATGTTTAGGAACATTATTCTGAAATTTTTCCACAAATTGTAGATGCAGTTTTTCACAGATTGGTGAACCTCTGCCCATCTTTATGTCTGAAAGACTCTGCCTCTCTAAGATGCTCTTTTTATACCCAATCATGTTACTGACCTGTTGCCAATTAACCTCCAGCTGTTTCTTTTTAGTAACAATTACTTTTCCAGCCTTTTGTTGCCCCATCCCAACTTTTTTGAGACGTGTTGTGGCCATCAAATTCAAAATTACCTTCCCCCCTTAAAATGTTACATTTCCTCAGTTTAAACATTTGATATCTTTTCTATCTTCCATTCTGAATAACATATGTGTTAATGAGATTTACAAATCATTGCATTTTGTTTTTATTTACATTTTACACAGTGTCCCAACTCTTTTGGAATTGGGGTTGTAGAAGGATGCAAGGAGGAAGGAACTGCACACTCATGCACACAGACACGGAAGCAGACTGACAGTTATTTAGATTACCCAATCATTTCAAGCAAATTCCACCAAAAAATGAGAGAAACTGCTTTCCTCTTGTACAAAGAAATCTAAAGCAATACTGTCTGACTCACAATACAAGTGATAAAATCTACTGAGATACAAACGCAAGGAAATTACAAACAGCACTTCCTTACTGCACATTGAACATGAAGATGTAGCTAATTTCCAAAATGAGTAAAAGATTTAATGTGTCACTAGTGACTGAACTTAAATGGTCTGTAGCTGCAGGTCAGTGATCTAAGAGCAGGTTGGAAAATAAACCACAGTTCACATCTTCAAAACTTACGTGCCAGCCTGTCTTAGAGAGTGGATTAAAATCCTGTCAACTTCTTCCATTACTGAAAGATATTAGAATAAAGCTGCAAAATCTTCTAATAGTACCAGAACTCCCACCACGTTCAACCAAATGATTATCATAAGGCTGTGTGGACTCGCTCAGAGCTAACAGACATTAGCATCGCCTCATTGTACGGTAGTAGCACGGCTGCTAACTAAGGTAAATAATTCGTCCTAGCAACCCACAAACACTGCATTCCCATCATTAGATTGTAAAATATTAATTCCTGTGATGTTTAATGCTATGTTCAGTACTCTCGAAGAAAGTGGCACTGAAAAAATACAAGGTTTTTACGTTCAGTGTAATTTTTTTTTTTGCTAAAAGTGAAGAGGAAGTCATATGAAAGGAGTGCCCGCCGGAGTGTACTATGGGATATGAAGTTTTGTCGCATCAGAAATAATTTGGCCTTTATTTATAAAACTATGGCATCAAAACACGCTTTCCCACAAGGCCTCGGTGTTCAATTCTCATGACTCAAATGACGCTTAAGCACGTGCGCGCTGATTTATTTATTTATTTATTTATTTAAAAAATTTTAAATAGCCAAAATCATGTTTAATTATAAATAAATAACATATGAACGGTTAGGATAAGGGAAATAAAATAGATAGTAAATTAAGTACGCTACCCTGCTGGAAAAAAAAATCAAAAATCACCCCAAAACAATAGAAACCCTCATAAAATGTGTAATTGTTTTACTGGTTATAATGGGAATTGTATTGGTTTTAATGGAAACTCTAATGGGTTTTAACTGGTAATTTGTGGCCTTCTATTGGTGGCATGTTTTGTCTAGAGGATACCATTAAGGGCCAATAATGGTAATGGTTTTAATGGTTAGCTGATGATTTGTAATGGAAACCATTAGAATTTTTATTATGATTTCAATTTTTTCCAGCAGGGTGGGGACTAAAATAAAATTACATCAATGAAATAAAGTAAAGCTAATTCGGTGCCACAAGTTCATTTGTTAGGGTATTACTATAGGTTTATAAACATGCTTTTCATATTAGTGCATATATATTTGAGGTGTTGTCTGATTTATAGTGCTAATTCACCTTGGGGGTTGGGGGGAGCATTTCCTTCTGTCCAAATATTGCTGAAATCAGATAGATATCATTCTAAATTGTATTAGAAAGTACACCTAGTGAAAATGATGCAAATAATATAATCTTGCTTATGTATTGTCTTTGCTTGTTGTGTTAACAAACTAAACATCTAGTCTATAATTTACAAATTTTGAAAGTCTAAAACAAATGTAACATGACACTTCATTTCCTTTTTTAAATGAAAGCATTTTTTGTGTTCTGTTACCAATCATCTTCAAACGAACCAGCAGAAACAATACTGCTTACATTTGACATTAATTTATAGGTTGCAATTTTCTCCCCAGATTCCATATTACAGTATATTAACTCTACACATCACACACCTTAAACCAGATTAAAGTATCAATCCTTTGGTCTAAATGAAACTAAACCACACTTGAAAAGTGGCTGACTGCCATGTAATGCTGACATCATTAATAACGTCGGAATTGAATCTAACATGAATATTGAATAGGGGAAATGACAAGATGTAAATGAGTACAAAGTACCTATTTACTTCAGTTATTTGACTCACACCAAAAATATTTAAAGCCCATGTGTACTTAATGGTAGACTTTTCTGAATTACCTCAGATTTCCAATATGTGGCACAGTCATTTAGCTCCGTGGGTGAGGAACAACAAACTGCAACTGAGATTCCATTCAGAGATTATCTTCATTCTAGCACTATGTTTTGAAATGTCATGGGAAGTACTGTACATCGCCAGACTGCTTCAATTCTAGAAGTAGGCAAATGTTTATGTGTAAAATAATCTGTGGCACAAATGAATAATTCTGTCAATAATGCCTTTGTTTTGTTTTGTTTTGTTTTGTGTTTTGATTGTCTTTAAGGGGACTTAGAAAAGATAAGATCTTAGTTTGCAACAGGAAAGAAACTATAATTCCAGACCTAAACTCATTGCTATGTAAAATGACAAAAATTAAATGACATAAAACACTGAAAATGATTCAGTTATGGGAGGAATCCACATGAACATACAATATTTGTATGAGTTCACTCACACATTACATTAACTGCTGAATCACAGCCACCAATTTAAGTAACTATTAAACTAAAGAAACTAATAATGGATAAAACTGAGCATAATTGAGCATTTTCTAATTAAAATTATATGTGTTACTATATAATTCATCTTTATTGAAACACAACTCATTTTTAGCGTGGTGAGCGTAGACTCATTGAAGGGGAAAAAGCACACTGTCTTGTTTTAACTTGCTCTAGTGACTTCAGTAGTATGTGTGACATCACATGAAATTTGAGACTGTGGTTGTGAACAGCCCTGCCTTCAGCTCTTTTCTTCCTCCACACATGTGCTTTCTCCCCCTGCTCACTTGCTCCCTTCACTGGATCTGTAGTGTCCTCTTTTCTTTTGGCTCTTCTTTTGGTTTCTTCTCAATTAGAGTGATAAAAACAAACATTTCAACCAAGAAAACTACACAGGTAATGTGTCTCCACTTCTACATTTGAGAAAACGTCAACTGCAACTTCAAAAGGTAAAAAAAAAAGGTGAGAGGCTTACAACTAATTTGCCAGGGTGCATGGGCCATTAAACAAACTGCCGTTCTTGAAAGGAAGGGCTTGGAATTTACATGCATGTATACACCCTTTAAAAGTATTATCATCCACCAGCACACTGTTTTCTGTTGAACTCTTAACTGTCTAATCTACCCAATATGGTTGTAGTAGTAGAAACTAACAAAACAGCCACAACACCATTCTTTTTCTGTTTGTTAAAAAAAGCAAAGGAATTTATGGAAATTTTGTGAATGTGATGGACATTTTATATAGTATAGCTGAATTCACACAGAGCACTGATATTTTGGTGTCATGTATAAAAAACGTAGGATCAGAGCACAAGATTAAAGCAGATACATTTCTAAAAAAAAAAAGAAAAAGAAAGAAAGAAAGAAAAAAAAGAAAAGAAACATGGATTTGTATATAAATGCCTGTATAATTTAAATACAGTCCTGTTAACTCTTGCAAGTTAGAAAAATCAAAACAGTTGTCTGATGACCTACATGCTGACCCACTTGCGTTTATGTCACCTTGGCTACTAATGTTTTTTTGCAGGCAAGAGAGAAGAACACTTAAGAAAACTATCACACAGTAAAGGACACGTAAGGTTTTTTTTTTGTACATTCAGACCGTCCTCCATAGCTTTATGTGGCCTAATTTCTCAAATCTTTGTGTCAAAAGCAATAATTTCCTTCCTGCTGTTGTTGCCTCATGCATTTTCACTGCTCTTTTTGAACCATTTTGAATAAGGAACACATTACTAGTACTACTAGTGAAAAGTTGTCCTAAAAAATAATATTTTAAAAAAAACCCTGAAAATTGTTGATTCAAAACCTACAATCCTACAGTTTCTAATACTCAGTATTTCATTTACTGTGGGAGTATATGGATAAATGAAATAACCTCTAGCTAATAAGTGTATATTTCACTGTGAAAAAAGTCGTCATAAGGCTTTGGTGTCAGTAACAGACATTTAAATGTGACAGTGTGAACAATTTGATAGAATGAAAGAGTGAATCATAATTTAAATAGTTTGGAGGTGTAACCACAAGCCGCAAAGCAAAAACACTGTACTGTCACATCTGGTAGCAGCCATGTTCGTAGAACCCAAGTGGGAAAGAGCATAAACAGAGCCTAGTGTTGTTTTAGCAAACCAAAACATAGTTGAATTGTGTGTGGTGATTGTGTAATCTGTGTTTTGTAATTTGTCAAGCACTATGTATTGAGAAAATTGTATAGAACACAACATGCATCCTAAAATTGTCGTAGCACACCACTATTATCAGTATCACTATCAAGTGGAAACCACATGGAATATGGCTAATTTATTTTGTTGGCTCTCAGGGTATAACGCTCACACTAAAGTTGTGGCCCACACAATTGATATGCACAAAGTGGCTTCCTCAGTTATACCGAGCGGATGTCCTGGTCATATCCAATCTCCTCTGTTGTGTCTGAGGAAGTTCAAGAGATGGAAAAGGAATATGAGGTGCTGATAGACAAGTCTTCATGTAATCAACAATAATGTCTTGAATGTTGTTAGCACAACTCATGCTGCTCAGTCACATGTTTGATCAAAATGAAATGAGGCTTTCTTTGTTATTTTTATCCAGCGCAGTACAAGCCGTTCATTTTGGTTTCATGGAAACATATCCAAGTACTAATTGCAGAGGGCATGCTCATGGTTTATCTGAAGTATATATATGTCTGGGGCCTTGTGATCCAGCCAAGAGAAAAAATTGCAGTATCGCTTGGGTACAGGCATTCAAGTATAGGCACGCCCAATATGCCTGATATGAAAAAACAAATTGTGTAGAATTAAATGCATCCGGTTTGCCATTCATTTGTGTTTTACTGTGAAGCTTGTGTTTGCATGACAAGGGGAGCAGGAGATCGTGAAGAGCACTAGTAAGATGAGGAAAGAGAAAAAAGTCTAAGAATGTTAGTGAAATGGGTGGAGAGCTCAAAGTTGTTTAACTTGAGGAGCAAGTGTGGAGTATGGAGCGTATTATACACAAAGTAAGCACCTCCCTTTACGACTTAAAATGCTGCTTAAAATATTGTCTGCTCACGTCAACAGAGCTGAACATAAACATTGTGGTTCTTAGCAACAGTTAAATATGAATACAGAAGTGAACTCATGAAGTAACCATTGTTCTATGGAACAGTGTGCAGTGTTTATTTATTTATCTCTTGTAATGATCTCTAGTGTTTGCAGTGTTTCCGCACCCCCTGTCTTCCATCAAGTCTAACGGCCTAGTATGTCTCCAAACCCCTAAACGTTTAAACTGAGTGTTAAGAAGGTTAAGCAAATAACACATTGATTTCAGTCAGACATTTGTCACTGCTCATCGTTGACTGATTTGTGGGTCTACAAGGTCCTATGATATCCAGTGACTTGCAGGCTGTAAAAAGAAAAAGGAGTAAGTTGCCTCAAGGGATCATGGGTCTGGACTGGGTTCTTTTTGCTCTTGATCAGTGAGGCACTGGGAGGAGGGGTGAGAAAACAAGGATAGTCTTGCATCAGAAAAGTTTCTTTCCTTTCTCTTCACTCCTCCTTTCCCTTTGCTCCTCCTCTTGGTATACGCAAGAGATTTTGAGGTTGGCATACATTGAGATTAATGGTAGATATCTCCATGAGATTGTGAGTGTTTTTTGGTTCAAATACAGTTTTAGTTTCAATGGTTCTTTGTTCTGTAAATACAATCCAACTTGCAGAACTAATATATATTCCAGATATTTTGACAAACTGCATAGCACAGTCTGTAGGTAACTTGACAGTAACACGATTTATGTTATTTTGGATTTTTACCTCAGCTCATTGGATTTGAAATGAGGTTTAACTCAAAATATATAGGTGGCCCATACAGGAAACACAGCCTTTTTCAAAATCACTCCGGGGCACCAAAACAGGGGGCCAAATGGCTGCTTATTTTATTTATTTATTTATTTATTTATTTATTTATTTGTTCCTGTTGTCCATTTCTGCGTTGTTTGTATTTTAATTGTTTAAGATTTTTTTATAGGCTGTATATGTTATTTGGATCACAAATCAGTTGCTATTGTCTCTAAACATAAAGCTCAATTACATGCCTATAACTATAAAGCAGGTCATATTCATTTAAAAGATGGGATTAAGATTAATCTGTATCAGTGTGATGGAACAAGGAAAATGGGCTAAAATGAACTCACCACATCTGTGTGACATATGGCTGCCACTAGCGTCAAAACATCTCACCTTATTTTTCAGCAGGCCAATAGCCTGAAACATCTTATTAACATAACTGTGGTGTATTTCAAGGATAAAACGTGCAATGTCCTTTATTACTAGCCAAGTTAGAAACCCACTTGGGCATTGCTGAGTACTCACATAGACAAGATGAAGGCTAAAGGCAAAGGAACCAACAGGAACTGGAAAATGTTGCATTATAGACCTGGTACAGCATCACCACAGAAGATAACCAGCATCTAATGATACTTGTGAGTTGCAAGCAGGTAGTTATTTACAAATAAGTACTCAAAATGACATTTGTAATAATTATATTTGTTTATTTAATTAATTATATTAACCTGAAATGAGTAGAATATGTGTACTGACAACTGGGATTATTATTACCTTTAAATTAAAACTAGTCACCGCCATCATAATAATGAAGGTTGAAATCAGATTTTTTTTTCACTGCACTTCTGTGTATACCCACTTCCGTGTGTCAGTTTTCAGCTTTTGAACACTGTGACACAATGAGCATTTAGAATTGGATCTAGTGCCTGTGGTTGGTAGGTGGCTTTATGTAACAGAGAGAGAAATTTGGTTTTGGGGTTTTCAGTTTCAGGTCTGTAGGTGTGAAATGGATGAAGAATAGTACTCAATGAGCTTGGCATGGGTTGAAATGGGTACCTAACTTGAGGTACTCAAGAGTAACAATGAACAGGAGGACTAGGAAGGGATAGTGTGCTCTCTAATTAGTGCCACCACTGTAACCTGTTTGTTCAGGCCCCCTAGTGGTGTAGATGCCAGAATTTACAGTATGACTATTGTGCAAAAATAGCTTTCATATAAAGAAAATAATGACGATATCAATAAACGCTGTTTGTCGTCTTTTAAGTTATAAGTCTTAAGTTATAAGTTAAAGTAATAAGTTATCTATCTGCATATGAAATTTGCACTTTCACAGTTTCATTACTGTGGAACACTCAATAATTGTACAGGATGTTGCCTTGGGACATATTTACAGCCTGCCGGAACTCCCAATGTAATATGGCCAAGTATGTGGGAAATCCCAAATCAAATATTTTTACCATCAAAAAAATTATGTAGAACGGGTAGAAACAACAGTTATATTGTAGTTTATTTAGTAAAATGAAATATTTTTTAAACCATAAAGTATGTTGGTACATGTCTGTCCTTTCATTTTATAGGGTTGTCATTGGTGTGCAGTGCTTAAATTTTGGGACAGTAAGACTTAAATTTAATTCGTAAAAAAAACAAAAAAAAAAACCAACCCTCTGAACAAAGGGTTAATGGACAGTCTGTTGGCTTAATTTAAGTGTGTGATAACCTCTGGGAAAATTATTACAAGGAGGCATTCCCTGCATTGGGAGAATATACTAGTGGTGTATTCCTGTTCCTGACACATCTACTCACATTGTTGAAGTATAAGGACTCTGGTGAAATCACTCAAGTCATTCAAAGGCCTTGTAAGTGGTCCATTTCTTTTGTTTTGCTGTGCTAGAGGTGTCCACAAATAAACCCACAAGTAAACTATCTATACAAGCAAAGATGAGGAACTTTAAAACCTTCTCTGTGTTGTTTGGTTGTCATCATATTAACACAACTTCAAAATGTGTTACATTTTGCATCTATTCACACTGACAGCTTATTGTCCTGTCTATTTATTGTCTAGTTTTGTGTATTGATTGTCCTGCACTTGTCAGACCCTGTCGTGTATTGCACTTTATGTAGTCTTGCAAACTATGTGTTGCACGATGGTTCTGGAAAAACACCATTTCATTCCTATGTATACATTACAAGCTATATAGACGAATGACAGTAAAAACCCACTTGACATGACTGTTTCTGCTGAAAGGATATACCCTACCATAGGATTCCATAGCATGTATGAAGAATTCACACGTTTTCACCATAACATACCATATATCTGTCAACAAAAATTATTCCTCATTAACCTCATATAAATTATTACTGAATGCCTGGAAAGTGAATAGGGCATTGATGAGATCAGATAGCATATGACTGTGCTCAAAAAGCTATCTGCCAGTAACAAATGTAGTCTTACATTCTTATTAAATATGGTACACAAGCGTAATTTGGTAAACACTGTTGCTCCCACCCACCTGTTCTATGACTGCAACTACTAAAGGTAATAGATAACAAATTTTAGTTATTGCATTTAGACTCTGATAATTAGTGCATACTCTCTAAAAACACTGGGTTAAAACAAACTAAATTGGTTATTTTTAACCCAATAGCTGGGTAAAAATTTAATTGTTAATTTTAACCCAAAAAAATGGGTTGATTTTCAACCGAAAGGATGGTTTCATTTTTATAAAAATGTGGGGTTAATTTTATTTCATAAATGGGTTAATATTTTCAGGGTTATTCTTGACCTTTGAAAATGTCACATATACGATATTATAAACAAATATGTCAACATGGTATTTCCTTTGTTATACACAAGAAGGTGTTCAGAAATGTATTGCTAGGGCTGCTAAAGTGGTGTTTATATACAGACTTTGAAATGTAATGACTCAAATAAGTCATATATTTAAGAGAAAAATATCAGATTTTGAACAAAAGAGACATCTAAAATAACTGGATAACCAACTTACGATCGCTCAGTTAATTTGATTCCAGGAGCTGGGCTGAGGGGTGTGGGAGGGGTGCATTGATTCATCTCTCAGTGAAAATGACCCAGCCACTAACCTAATGGTTGGGCTACGCAAAACTACCCAAAAAAACTACCCAAGATTGATAAAATAGCAGAATTAAATGACCCAAAAGGCTCAACCCAACCTTTGGGTAGAAAAAAATAACCCAGCATTTTTTAGAGTGTAGTTAAGTCTGTCTGTGCTTTGTTTTCATCGCAGAATTTTCATGATTTGGTAAGGGAAATCCTCTTCCCCCAGAGAAAATTCCATGTTTAACTCCAGTGCAGAGGTAGCTGAGTTGCTGTTTATGCTTATTAAATACCTTGTAGAGGTCCTGATATTTAAGGGAAATGAGTGCATCTGTACTGATTTTATGCCTTTGTGTGTGACATGGTAACAGGATACATTGATTGATACTAAGAGTAATTTCCAAGAGCTTACTGTATCATGTGTCACTAAGTAGGGATATCCTAAAATAGTCTGATACAGTCATGGGCATCACAAGCAAAGACCTGTGTGTGATACCCACAGAGGTTTTTTTTTAGTGTAATAGATTTTCAGCTTGTGATTGTTATGGTGGACATGTGCATCCTGTCAATGAGTCTCTAAGTGATGGAGTTGCATGAAATCAGTATAGAATCTTATCTAGTTTTGTCTAGTAATCAGCAAAGTACTAGAGTGCTCTAGTTTCCAGTGATGAACAAGTTCTACCCATTCATGCTGGGGAGCTGAGGGCATGAGGTGCATTAATGGCCCAACCATAGACATTTGTCTCTGTTTTGTCACTTATGTGGATCTGTCTGAGACACATGTTTTTACCTTTGTTTAATATATTCATCTGCACACAGTAATTAAATTACCTGAGGAAATCGACAAGAGGGCTTGTCCTTGGCAAACAAGGGCTAAGGGCAGTTCATACACTAACTGCAACAAAACCCTGTTGTTTGGGTGGGGGACTGGGGATTGGGGGGATTGGGGTAAATGTCATATACTCGTGCAGCTAGATAAACTGACTAAGGAATTGGATTTCTGATATTAAAGTCTCACTGTTTTGTGTCTGCAGAGTAGTCGTACAGTTTCTGGTGTTCCTGATAATAATTACATAAAAATTTTGGAAATTATTCTGCGCATTGCTTTAGTAAAGGTGTACTATCATCAAGTTCAACCATCATATTACTCTTTTGTAAACACCAACTATGGTGTTAGGTGGCTTTTATTTTATCCAAAATTTATGGAAAGTTAATTTATTACTAAAGATTTACTCAACAATTGTTTTTAAACAAGTCTAAAATTTCTGAATTAAGTTGCTCTTTTTTTCTGCTCTATCTGCTCATACCTTGGCAAGCATTCTAATGTCTATGCGTCATGAAGCATATTTTTTATAGCTGATCCTGTTACTGACCTTGCAGTAGGAATTCCCATGATATATTTAACTTCATTTAACACATGCTACTAGATTTATAACCCATCTGGTATATGCTTTATTTGCAGTTTGACTCTTTGCTGTATAATATTCTAGGCATTCTAGGCATAATATTCTTGACCATTTAGGAACATATGAAGAGATTATTTTCCCTTAGTTGAGATGTTGAGAATTGAGATGTTGAGACAGGTAACTCTGTTTTGCTGTGGAGGCATTTTGCTCGCATGGTTTTTCCACTTGAGAAGTCATTGAAAGAGTCAATGACTGATCACTTTATTCTAAATGTTTCTAGTGTGATGAGAATGGTTTCTTTCAGGATAAGAATTTCTCATTCTCAGGGCACAAAGGCTCACTGAGTGGTTTGATTAATATAAAAATGATGTAAACTCTATGCTATGGCCTTCACATTCACCAATTTTCAACCCAGTTGAATTTCTATGGGATATTTTGGGCCATATGTTAAATGCTACATATTAGATAGTCCTCTTCACCAGCATCACCAAAACACCAACTGAGGGACACTTTTGGAAGAATAGTGTTAATCTCTTTAGTATAGTTCCAGAGACTTCTATGGCAAGGCATGTTGATCTGTTCTGAGCTGTTTGGCATATTGGGTGACTTTCCTTTAATTTGTCACCCATTTGTACATTCACATGTGTGTGTGCATAGGGAAAGACAAGCATTTAAAGGAGCATGTGTGGACAGAAAGGCACAAAAGCAAACTTATCAAATGTACTAGACACCAGTCTATAAGGCAGAGATCAGAAAAGTGTGTGGGAGTTACAGCTGGCAGGCTTGTCTGGACACCCTCCAAAATTCTGGCTTCTGAGCCACGTAGCCAATTCGAGTACGAAAAAAACAGTAGACTGAGTCTGAGTATGAGTTTCATATTAAACAGCAATGTGCTGTATTGAGTTTTCCCACAGCTTTTCACAACATCTGACCACCATAGAGAGAGAACAAATATTACTTTATTCAGCACGGGGACAGTGTGTGTTTTTAACACCTTCACAAAAATAAAATAAATAAAAAACCTAATTGTAATAGGCCTTACATGTCACTGCTGGATCAACCTGGGAATAATGCATACACATTAGCAAATATAACGAAAAAGTGATTGGACATTAAGGTCAGCAGTGTATGGAAATTCTTTGGTATGAAAAATAGGCTGTAACCCATGCTCAGATCCTCTCCTGAAACATGAGCTCTGATGAACCAATCAAACTTTGGAGAGTGGGAAAAAAGCCACATGGAGCTCGTGTTTTTTCTTTGATTGCCTCCAGCTTGAGAATTCATCCAGTTCTTTGCACTTAACTTGGTAGAGACCCAATAAAAATAAAAAAATTAAATTGATGTCATTAATCAGCTATGTAATATTTTCCAAATGGTCTTTTAATTATGTTTAATGTGTTTTTGTTGATGTTAAAAATAACTTGATAAAAGATAGAAAAAAAGCTAAATGTTTCCTGTATTGTTTTTTTGTCTTTCAGATAAACACTAAAGAAATTTTTTCAAACCAGCTTTACTAAGACTTATTTAACTTTGTTTAACAATAATAAACAAAAAGATATACGAAGATGGAACTTCAGAAACTAGCAAATGGACACCATCAAGATTTTCAGCCTCTGGAAGATGGGTATGTGTCCTCTTTGTTTGCCTAAAAAAAGCTAATAACTTCTTGGAAAACTTGAATGCAAAATATAGACATCAATATCCAGTAGAACCAGGGCAGTGTACAATTGGTCACATAATACGCTACACTAGCAAAGTAGTGCAGTGCCACTGTCTGTATCTGTATCTGTTTAGTGCTCCAAATATTTGCATCTGTACCTGTATTTAGATTTTTTAAAAATCCCATACAGTTATTATTTTTGTTCGTACCAGCCTACAGCATTTTCTGATGAATTTAGTTGCTTCTATTTCCCAAAATATAAACAATCTAGTGGCCTTACCAGGCCCACTGCAATTCTGACCAGGCAATTACTAAGGTTGAATGAATCAACTTTAAATGCATCACTGTAAAAGCATTGTCAATACATTCCCCCCCCCCAAAAGGATTTATTAGAAAAGCAGCAAAACGTGTGCATTTCAGCATAATGATCAACTGATGCCAATGGTTTTTCTTCTTTTTCATTTTTGGAAATATGCAGATTCTCCCCAGAGCAAGAAAATTTTTTACCACATAAGAGCAACGGGAGAAAAACCCCTCAGTTTACAGATGTAAGTGCAAAAAAAAAAAAAAAAAAAAAAAAAAAAAAAAAAAAAAAAAATTATATATATATATATATACAGTGAGGGAAAAAAGTATTTGATCCCCTGCTGATTTTGTACGTTTGCCCACTGACAAAGAAATGATCAGTCTATAATTTTAATGGTAGTTGTATTTGAACAGTGAGAGACAGAATAACAACAAAAAAATCCAGAAAAACGCATGTCAAAAATTTTATAAATTAATTTGCATTTTAATGAGGGAAAAAAGTATTTGACCCCCTCTCAATCAGAAAGATTTCTGGCTCCCAGGTGTCTTTTATACAGGTGACGAGCTGAGATTAGGAGCACACTCTTAAAGGGAGTGCTCCTAATATCAGTTTGTTACCTGTATAAAAGACACCTGTCCACAGAAGCAATCAATCAGTCATATTCCAAACTCTCCACCATGGCCAAGACCAAAGAGCTCTCCAAGGATGTCAGGGACAAGACTGTAGACCTACACAAGTCTGGAATGGGCTACAAGACCATTGCCAAGCAGCTTGGTGAGAAGGGGACAACAGTTGGTGCGATTATTCGCAAATGGAAGAAGCACAAAAGAACTGTCAATCTCCCTCGGCCTGGGGCTCCATGCAAGATCTCACCTCGTGGAGTTGCATTGATCATGAGAACAGTGAGGAATCAGCCCAGAACTACACGGGAGGATCTTGTCAATGATCTCAAGGCAGCTGGGACCATAGTCACCAAGAAAACAATTGGTAACACACTACGCCGTGAAAGACTGAAATCCTGCAGCGCGCGCAAGGTCTGCTGCTCAAGAAAACACATATACATGCCCGTCTGAAGTTTGCCAATGAACATCTGAATGATTCTGAGGACAACTGGGTGAAAGCGTTGAGGTCAGATGAGACCAAAATGGAGCTCTTTGGCATCAACTCAACTCGCCGTGTTTGGAGGAGGAGGAATGCTGCCTATGACCCCTGGAACACCATCCCCACCGTCAAACATGGAGGTGGAAACATTATGCTTTGGGGTTTTTTTTCTGCTAAGGGGACAGGACAACTTCACCGCATCAAAGGGACGATGGACGGGGCCATGTACCGTCAAATCTTGGGTGAAAACCTCCTTCCCTCAGACAGGGCATTGAAAATGGGTCGTGGATGGATATTCCAGCATGACAATGACCCAAAACACATGGCCAAGGCAACAAAGGAGTGGCTCAAGAAGAAGCACATTAAGGTCCTGGAGTGACCTAGGCAGTCTCCAGACCTTAATCCCATAGAAAATCTGTGGAGAGAGCTGAAGGTTCGAGTTGCCAAACGTCAGCCTCGAAACCTTAATGATTTGGAGAAGATCTGCAAAGAGGAGTGGGACAAAATCCCTCCTGAGATGTGTGCAAACCTGGTGGCCAACTACAAGAAACGTCTGACCTCTGGGATTGCCAACAAGGGTTTTTAAACCAAGTACTAAGTCATGTTTTGCAGAGGGGTCAAATACTTATTTCCCTCATTAAAATGCAAATCAATTTATAACATTTTTGATGTGCGTTTTTCTGGATTTTTTTGTTGTTATTCTGTCTCTCACTGTTCAAATAAATCTACCATTAAAGTTATAGACTGATCATTTCTTTGTCAGTGGGTAAACATACAAAATTAGCAGGGGATCAAATACTTTTTTCCCTCACTGTATATATATATATATATATATATATATATATATATATATATATATATATATATATATATATATATAAAGCTGTACTCTGTATAATAATATGTATTTATACAATATAACAATGTAACCCATACATACTCACTATCCAGTCTCTTGTCTGTATGCTGCAATTCCCTGCATGTTTTTGACATTTTGAGCATATTATCTTTGTGTCTCTTGCAGTTTGAAGGGAAGACCTCATTTGGGATGTCTGTGTTTAACCTCAGCAATGCTATAATGGGCAGTGGAATCCTGGGACTGTCATATGCCATGTCCAACACTGGCATAATTCTGTTTCTGTGAGTATGTCACACTGCATCACCAGTGTACTCTTGCTTCAGCACAGTATCACAACATGCTGCAAAATACTCTCACATTGCTTTGAGTTTCACATGGTTTACTGAAGTCAGACTCAGAACACACACTAGTTGTATATTTCATATATATATACACTAGTTGTATATATATGAAGTTGTATATTTCCCATGTTCCTGCATGCATAAGACAGGACGTAAAGTGTTCAAAGATTTTACTTTTAAGCTATAGGTTTTCAGTAGCACCATGTAGTGTGTAGTGCACTCTTAATCCATGATGAAGATTACCGGACACAAATTTACTCCTAACAGTGAGAATGTACAGTCTTCTCTTTAGGTATTTGCTGTTAAATAAACAGATCACTGTGAAATAGGTTTGTGTGCTGAACTGGTGAGCAGTGATAACGAAGAAACACAAGGTTCTCAAATCAAATCGCAGCATTAAATATAGCTGCACAGTTGGCAAGGTCTGTAGGTCTGCCTGTTGGAAAAAGTGCAGTCATCACACACACACACACACACACACACACACACACACATACACACACGTCATGTGCAACAATTTGGGCCTACTGGAGGCAAATCCAAATACACACACTGCAGTACATTGCACTAATTTGTATTTTGTCCCCAATGTTTATTGGGTTTTTTTTTTTTGTTTTTTTTTACAGGTTCCTGTTGATATGCATTGCTATTCTTTCATCTTATTCTATCCATCTTCTTCTGAAGAGTGCTGGAGTTGTGGGTAAGTCAAGGCAATAATATAATAAAACAGCACCGCACTGAAATTTTGCCATGCCTCAAGCTTTGCACAAAGTTTGCTGACTATTTCTGTCTGTGTGCAGGTATTCGTGCATATGAGCAGCTTGGAAAGAGAGCATTCGGTCACCTGGGAAAAATACTGGCAGCTGTTGTCATAACAATGCACAACATTGGAGGTGAGTTAGAGAACAAGAGTGGTTATGGATTCAGATGCTAAGTGATTTATATTACTTTTTGTTATAGGTAGACTGCAAAACTTTCTGTTTTTAAAGCATTGATAATTTATAGTAACTAAGACTCTTCGAAGAGCCAGTGCTCTGAAAGCCATGGATTAAGTCATAAAATGTTTCATAGATGCCCAGTTCATTTAAAAAAAAAAAAAAAAAACAAACAAAAAAAAACCCCACACAGCCAAAATAGTGACTGAGGAAATATTTTTTCAGCCACATGATATCAACATAAACTTGACAGCCCCTGCAAGATAAATCTAATTTATGGTTACTTTGCTAGATCTGGTTACTTACTTGCTTACAGGCACTACTTACTGGAAGCAAAAAATATTCATATCAAAACAGTGGCCTTCAGTATTTTTGATACTTGAGGCATTTCAGAAAAGACAAACACCACTTCTCAGGTGGAATGCCAGTGTGCTTAGTCATGTTGCATAACATGACCTGTCAGAGAGGTGTCAAGATTTCTGACATTTATCCCTTAAAAGTAAAATGTCACTGACGGCCTAGACAAGGTAATGACAAGCTTTTGGAGCAATCTAAATCAATGTGCACAACGGTACAGATGTACACTATGAAGCGTTGTGGTACATTGTCACAGGCTGCATCTGAATATCCCTACTACCCTACTATTCAGTAGGCTAAAAGCAGTATGCCAAAGGAGTAGTATGTCCGAATTCTCAATATTCATAAAACAATAGGTGAGAAATACCTGGATGACCTACTGCTTCCACCGAGATTCTGCAATATGGACGCACTGGACACTGCACTATCCCATAAGGCAGGAGGACTGACCCGGAAGAGGTGTCAGAATCAAAGTTGCGGAAAGCAATGCGTCGGCTCTTTTTCAGTTGCAGGTCACATGACAGTGCCAACATGGCGGATGTAGTATGTCCAGATTATATTTATACTTCACACTTATACTCATCGGTACATAGTGTATCAACGGCCAAGCAGTAGGTACTGAATCCAATGCAGTAGGTACTGTCACAGTACGTGATTTTGAATGCAGCTGCTATGTCTATGTCAAAAATGTTGCCACACAGGGTAGGACAGTGGCTTACAATGCCCAGGTGGGGATGTTATACAACATGACAAAGAATTTTTACATTTACATTTATTCATTTAGCAGACGCTTACAAATAAGGAAATACAAGCAAAGCGATATATCAAGCGGAGAACAATACAAGTAGTGCTACCATACAAGATTTTTAATTGAGTTCATTATTTTAAAAAATATTAGGCTCAGGTAAATGTATACAGTTCTGTTTTGGTTATTTATTAGGCCATATGACTTTCTTCTTGAACGCTATACTCACAGAATACATTTTATTAAAATTGTCATTAGATTTAAGTAAAATCATTAAAGTATTTCTATTATTTATAGGCCTATTTGTTTTTGAGTTATTGAGGTTTCAAATAAATCCAGTCAATTCACGTGAGCAGTCAAACAGCCTAATAATTATAAGGATTAAATACTAAATATAGTACTATAGACCCCATAATACTCAAGATCCCACTTTGAGAACAATGGCTCTATCTAAATCCCAGTGATCCAGACATGTATTATAAATAATAATCAAATCTACTTACGCTTATAAGTAGGTGGATTATATCACAGTGAATTTTCTTACAATTACATTTTGTTACATCTCTCTGTATTTGCCTGTGTTTATTTCAGCAATGTCTAGCTATCTCTTCATTGTGAAATATGAGTTACCTTTGGTCATTCAAACCTTTTTGGGTCTTCATCATGGCAGTGGGTAAGATGCAAAATCAACTTATTATGACTTGTAATGAAAATGTTTGCATAATCAATTAATGTAGCTGAGGAAATGCTGCTGGTGCCATATGATCTTAATATTTATTGAATGAATTGAGTTCTACGTATATAGGGTTGTTTTCACTACATCATTGGTAACAAGTGTCATAGTCTGACACTGATCACACTGTGTTTAAAATAAATACACAATGGATTAAATCATTTTGCATTTCTGTTTATGTAGAATAAAAACAGGTGATTTATGGTAGCACAAGTGGACATATGTTACTATGCTAATGGCCCTGAAAACAAAATGGGTTGATTAGTTAGTTAGTTTCACAATGTTTAACCTTAAATGGCAAAAGTATATAAACCAACTTTAGGTTATGGTGTAAGTTTCTGTTTTAACTCTAAAGGGCCATCAAATTCATTTAAATATAGGCTACATAAATAAGCCACCACTCAATTTACTAGTACTTTGGCTAATTAGCACACCAAAGTCACATTACCATGAACAATTGGACTCATCTGTAAGCAGTGTTAGCCTATTAACTCCTCAACTCCCAACTTATTATTGATTTATTCATATTAAAGTACATTATTTGATAAATACAGTGAAGCTAATAGCATAGGTATGTAGCTGGGAAATGTAGCAGCTCCTGGGAGTTTAAGGGATTACATAAGATATTAAATTTTAGAATATTGTATTGTTTGACACATTGTATTATGAACTTTCAACACTTTCTAAATGACCTATTTGATTTTTATCCAGACAGTGGTACCTGAATGGCAACTATTTGATCATTATTGTGTCTGTCTGTATTATTCTTCCACTGGCTATGATGAGACAGCTTGGTAAGTATATTACTAACCTAGTATATAAGGTTATTAACTTATATACTTATATTTTTTTTGCATAGTCTTCTCTCGCCCTTTACCCCCCATCCACTCACCAACATAAATAGATCATAAGCTCTCTAGTTTTATTTAAACCAATTTTTATTTAAAGCAGTGTAACAAAGCTAGCTCAAAATGTAATTCAGTACTTCAGTGCTTCTACCTGATAAGCTCTCAGATCTCACCATCTGTCACTGCACACAACTTTTGGGTAGTCCTAGACAACAAACTTTCCTTCCCACCTCATAGCACTTAACAGACTTGCTCATGCACATTGCAGAAAATGCCTTTCTTGAAACAAGCAAGACACACTTAAATCTAGTTAAAGTGTACTAAAATCAAGCAAAAAATTCCAATGGGGTAAGCAAAACTGTCTCAGTATGAATTCTTAAAAATAGCATAAATATCTAGTCACTAAAAATGCTATTGGATCTTAAAAAAAGACAAAAATTCCAAAATTTAAGCAAGTTGTGCTTATTACAAGCAATGAAAATGTTATTCAAGATAGACTTACTTAATCGAAGATTAATAATTAGCAATATAAAGAGCTTACAATAAGACACAGTTTCTTCAAACAATAATAAATAATAAACTAGTATAAATAATATATAAATAAAAAATAATAAAAAAAATAAGTGACTTTGTCTTAAATTAAGGCACCAGAAGCATTGCTATTTTTAGCATTACTAAAACAGGGAAAACACTTCAACATAGTGTCAGGGATTGTAGAAGGTGACAGATGCAAGCACAGATTTTTCTGAATAAAGTGCAAAACAAACAACCAAAACTGTGAAAACAAGAACCATAAACATAACAATGAGCACATGGCAAAAACATGAAGTCTATGAGAGTGGCTGTAGGACACACGATAACACATGAACACAAAAACAACAAAAGCTTGACAATTAGGTGCTGAAAAACTAGAACTTCTATAGGGGTGCTTGTTAGGGGTAACACAGAACAGGTGTGAGTGATCAGTGGGGCACGCAACATGGTCATGTGACATGCTGGGTCTGATTGGTAATGTAGTTCAGTGTGGATTTCAGCATAACCATGACACATAGCTGCTTCAATGAAAAATTTTGGTTTGCAAGTGGTCTTATTCTTAAAATAAGGAAAACCATCTTGTTCCTCTGCTGGTTTATTATGCAAACCATTGTTGTAGCTTGTTACTGGTTAAATCTTGCTCAATATTAGCTGAAATATCTTATTAAGACAAAGTTAGATATATTTTCTCAAAATGAGATAGCTTTTCTAATGCAAAACATGCCTGACAAGATTATTTTTCTTTTTACACAAAAAAAAACTAATTTCCCAGAAACAAGGCATTTTTTTTACTTTTTTGAAATTCCCTTTTTGCAGTGCAAGTTTCTTCTTAACAAAATCAGGAGGACTTAGCAATTTCTATAAAACAAAGGCCACTTGTTCAATCCCTTGTCATTTCAAGGACTACTGCCACACCCCGCTCTCTACCATGCTCCCTCTGAGCCTCTAGCACTGCTTGATTGGACCCCCCATCTCTTGGGGTACAAGGAACACATGTATTAAAGCTCTCCTGGCACCCAGTTGGTGGAATGAACTTGTATATGTTTTCAGACGAAGACGTAATACACTTACATTTGCACTTTGTTAATTTTAAACAAAAATCCTTGTCATCTATTTTTTTCATATTGTAATAACCTCCCCAACAGGGTTTTTAGACTGATGGTACTCTTAGTCCCTGACTACAAAGCACTTCTGTAAGTCACTCTGAATAAATGACATAAATGTAAAATGTCATAGGTCAAATTAATATTATTGGCATGGTACAGCTCAAAATATTTGTAACATTTTACCACTAATGTAATGTTATACATTATTCTGTTATTCAAATGCTTTCAATTTGAAATAGCTGCCATTTCACTGTCTTGCATTGCTCTAGGTTGTTAGACAAACAAAATGCCTTTGCTGTACGAGCAAAACAAATGCAAATGCAACTACATGAGACTCGAGAGAGAACTCGCTTGAAGTAAGGTTACACCAAGAAAAATAGACGCTAACCTCTTCCCCTCATCTCTGTCATGAATGTTGTATTTCCTGTTTATGTTGGATTGTATTTCTGATTTTCTGGTTATTGTGAAATACCTCACTCTGTGTGACAAAGTTCTATTTCCACTCACTTTACGTGCTACATATTACATACCTTAAGAGTCTGTGGTGCAACTGAAATTCTGCACCACACTGCTCTCAACGTATGGTTTCCAGTTGTTTAGTAACCTGTGTTTTACACCCTGAATTACATTCAAAATTATGTTCAGATGGTGCAACTGGCTGCAGAACAATAAACGGTATGCTTGGTAATTATGGTAGACCATGCAGGGTAAAATTTTTAACTTCAGGAAGCCTGGAATGTAATGGCAAGAATTATTTTTACTTGCCTGTAGATTTCACATGAAAGAATTTTGTGAATCCTGAAATATGACTGCATAAACATGAGATCAGTTTGGTTTTGCACAGATGAAAATGCCATTCATATGAAGGAAGGCAAATAAGAATATATGTAGCATCCTTTATGTGGAAGAAAATGTATGTTCATGTATATTACTACTCGTATCAAAATATAACTAAATATAACTATCTGAATAAGAACTAAGAAAATAAGAACTTCCAAATTTATTTAACATGTCAACATAGTGTATGTAAAACATAGAATAGAATAATTGTTTTAGATTTCCTTATACATCAAACTGTATGTAAACATATATATTTTTCCCACACATATTTAAAAATATGTATTGCTATTATATCTTATTATATTGATAGCTTTTGAGAAAACAGAGTTGAGAAATAAAAAAGTAGAGAAATAAATAGAGTTCATTATAGTGCTGTGAAAAGTACCTAAACAAAATAGAGCAGAAAAGAGAATATCAGAGAAACAGAACTGGAGCATATCAGAGCATAGGCCTACATGCAGAATATCACTTCAGCTATGAATTAGAAATATATAAGCACACAAGGCGAAGTTTAATAAGGTTAAAGTGAAATTGTGGCATGTGTGTCTGTAGGGTACCTGGGCTACACCAGTGGTTTCTCACTGACCTGCATGGTTTTCTTTCTCATCTCAGTGAGTATTCAGTGGGACAGAAACATCATGCTTCTTTCTCAGGATTGACTTATACATATACTATACCAACACTGCATTTCAACAGTATAATTGTATAGAAATTGCTTTAAGTGATTAGCATTAATTTTAACTACTACAGGAATTCTGAATGTTCTGATTAGATAGAGTTCACATTACTTTACTTTCACTGTTACTCAGTGTCTTCTGTTACAAACATCCTTCCCCTCTTTCTCTTTTTCTTCCTTGTTTGTGCCATTCTGATCTAGGTCATCTATAAGAAGTTCAACATTCCCTGTCCTCTGGAGGATTTCAGCAATCATACCACAGTCAACATCACAATAGGAGAAGAATGTGAGGCCAAATACTTCACTATCAACCAGCAGGTCAGTGAAACAGAGCTGTCTCCTCTTCATCTGTCAGAGGTGGATATAATCATGACAGATCTTTTGACAGTCAAAGGATACCTACAGTATTTTCAGAAAAAGTAATCTAGTATGGTAAAGCCTCCAGTCATCCAGGTCATGTCACTGGTGGCCTGACTATATTGACAGGTGACAGTGTTTGCATCCTACTCTCATTACCTCATTTTTTTCTCTATATGTCTTGCAGACGGCCTATACAGTTCCCATTTTGGCTTTTGCATTTGTGTGCCACCCTGAAGTTCTGCCTATCTACACTGAATTGCGCAAGTATGTTTTGGAGAAAACATTGCAAATGAGCAAATGTGTAGAATTTCCAAATATTTGCCATGTGTGCCATTGGAGCAAGTAGAAATTAGTTGAACATTAGTTGTGACAGTTTCATAAATGTTATTTGCATTTATTCTTAATTTTGGATATAAATAGTTTTTCACCCATATTTATGATCATTTATTAATAATTTATATATTTCCTCTGTTTCTTTAACAGCCCCACTAAGCGACGCATGCAGGCCATCGCCAATGTATCCATCTTAAGCATGTTCGTAATGTACCTGCTGACCGCAATCTTTGGATACCTCACCTTTTATGGTGAGCCTTCTATGTCTGAACTCACCATACCTTATAGTTATTTTATCTCAACTTTTATGGTCCCATAAATATATTTCACTATATAACAACCTGGAAGAATTATGATACAAACAGTCGAAAACCTTGCTATCTTAATATGATTTACTCACACAGTCAATTTCATGCTTTGATCAATTTATTGGAAGTAGAAATAAATGCAAGTTTTCCCCATTTTCAGACTTTACCCCTAACATTACTTGAGGTTGAGACATGCAGAAGGGAGACATATTTCAGTTTAAGATAACCTGTAATTTTGTATGTATTTCTCTATGTGAAGAGATTTCTCAGACTGCCACACATATTTCCAGTATGTTTTGGTCTAAAATGCCTACTTTTGTGGGATTTATTGGCTTGTTATAGGCTTATTTATCATGTAAAGTAAACTCTTTTTCTCCATTTGATCTGAACAGGAAGTACAGAGCCCGAGCTGCTGCACACCTACAGTAAAGTGAACCCTCTGGACATACTGATCCTGTGTGTGAGACTGGCTGTACTGGTGGCTGTCACACTGACTGTGCCTGTGGTGCTCTTCCCGGTAACAATACTCTATTTATATATAAAAAAAATTCTTGTTATTTAGACACTGTTATTCACTTTTCTTGCAATAATGTATCAACAACAGGTTTAAGATCACTGTGCAATGAAAGTACTCTGTTACAGCACAAGCCAAAGTGTTGTATTCCTCTTATTACCAATGCAATTGGCCAACTATTGCATTAAAAACAAACAAACAAACAAACAAACAAACAATATATATATATATATATATATATATATATATATATATATATATATATATATATATATATATATATAATTAAAGAATTACACATCATACTTTTTATTTGCTTATTTAATGTTGTGGAAGGTCACTTATGGAAAGAAGTTGCTTTCTGTTATTACTTATGTTAAAGCAGCTACTGCACAATAGAATATAGAATACTTCACATAGAATACTTCACCGTATCAGCAATCACATGCTTTAACACTCATTTATGTGGAGCATCTACCATGTTATTATAGAAACCATAACATATCAGAACGAGTGCATTAATAGAAACCTTGCAGCCAGTGTTATTGTCAGAGCTGTGCTGTTACAGAAAATTAATCAACACCTTCTGGCCCAGAATGGAGCTACAGTACAGTGCTGTGGTGTAAGGGTTAATAAAAGTACACTTTTTAATATCTGTGATACCTTTTAAGTAATTTCAGTTTCAGTGAGTAAGCCCAGTGATTAAATCAATCTAAACACATGAGCAGTGATGTTAATATAAATATGATTTTCATTTAGATTCGGCGAGCTCTACTGCAGCTGATTTTCCCTGAGAAACCTTTTCATTGGGCTCGTCACATAGCCATTGCTGTGTGCCTCCTCTTTGCTGTGAATTTGCTTGTCATCTTTGTACCCAACATCCGAGACATCTTTGGCATCATCGGTATGTACAAATTTCCGCTTGTAGAGCAATAAAGTATATCTTTCTATCTACAACAGATGAAAGAACTAAAGTTTCAGGCTCTTTCAGAAAATTCCTGTTCCTTTAGCTTTGAAGAAATCTAAATCAATATGCTGCCTATGTGAAATGCAAATGTTTTGTTTCCTTATTGTCAGGTGCCACCTCTGCCCCAAGCTTGATCTTCATCCTCCCAGGCCTCTTCTATATCCGCATTGTTCCGATAGATCAAGAGCCATTGTACTCAAGACCAAAGATTCAGGTGAGTTGAATGATTAATGAATAACAAACATTTCTGAATGGATTTCAGTGACAAGTCTTTGAGATCTGTCCACATACCACCTTTTTCCCTTCAGGCTATTTGCTTCACAGCCCTGGGTTTCATCTTCATGTCGATGAGTTTAACCTTCATTGCCCTGGACTGGATTAGTGGAGAGAAACGCAGTGGTGGGGGACACTAATTCCCAACCACAAACAGAAGGGGTCCAGTATGCCTGCTCAGCAGAACACCATCAAGCTGTCCTTTTCTCTCAAACCCAGTTTTGGAACCTGAGAGAAGAGCAAAAACAAACAAACAAACAAACAAAATCACTGATAGGCTGGGCCCGTCTCATCTCCGGTCCCTTCCCTCACTGAGTGAGGGTAGGACCTGCTTCCCACCATATTTCAAATTAAATAGAGGAGTGTTTGTGGTGGAGGATCTTGGTCGAATGACGACATCACGCCCTTCCGAGGCAGTGACATTCAAGATCCTGAATGCAGTATTTTGTTTTGACAATCCACAGAGATAAATGCCAATTAGGTTTCTGCTTAAACATGCAAAATTCCAAAAGCTCTTTTACAACATCTGTAAGAGAATCCCAAAAAGTAGATGTATTGGTTTATTATCTCCCTTCAACATAAACAGGAAAAATCCATGTTTTGTTCTCCAATCCAAAACGTATAGAACTTTTGTTGATTCTGTTCAATCTTGGTTTTAGGGGAAATAGATTCATGCCATGCACATATAACAGATTATTTCATTCTGTTGATCTGCTATGCTACAATTTAAGGAGAAAATGTCTCCTATCCAATTTTCTCTATCATAGCCCTGTTTTGGTAAAGGCTGTAGTTTTTCACAGAAGTCACACACCATAAAACCTAAATGCTGAAAACATAAAAAATAATCCACATATGAACTATGTTAAAGCCACAATCAGGGATTTATAAAGATAGTTCTATTACCAGCAAATATAAAGCATAATAGCTATTTTATGAGTATCTTTTTTTAGAGTATTTAAAGTGCCAAGTGCCATTGGCATTACCTCAAACAAAAAAACCAAACAAACCATCATGTGCCTTCAAAACTCAGGATGTAAACCTTGTTCCCAGATTCTTTTTTTTATGCCTTATTCATTTTTGGACCTCAAGTTGTTGCTCTCAAGTCTCTGACTGTGGTTTTAAAGCAGAATGGACAAATTAGAAAGTATATTGATTAGTTTTAGACTTTTCAAAACAGCTTTTTGTTTATGCAGGATTACATTTAATCTGACTAACAAAGGTACAGCAGATTAGAACCACTGTAATGGAATTCGATGCTGAACTAGGGTTAGTGTCACGGCAAACTAGCCACTTCATTTCCCAGAATACACCACGAACTACAAACATGGCCGACGACTACAACCCCCAATGGTACACACAGACACATCACCCTCTTCTGAGGACTAATCACACACACCTGTTCCCAATCACACCACAGTACTGCTCATTCACAAGGTCTTTGCGAAGTATAAAGCTCAGTTGAGCTTTTCTCTGTCGTGTATCAAGCCTTGATCTCATGCTGTTATTATGGTTTTGACTTTGTTTCTAGTTTCTCGGTTCGTGCTTTGCCTTGCCTGCTTCATGCCCGTTTGCCTGACCATTTGCCTGCTCTGACAATGCCTGTGTTTCACGATTTGGACTTGTCAGCCTATCTCTCCTATAATAAAGCTCTTAACTGCAATTGCATCCATCCCAACCCACTTCATGTGACATAGAGCAAAGGCTCCATGTGTATTTTTCCCCAACAATGAATGCGTGAACCTTGATAAATCAGAGCTCATGATCTGCCATTGATTATTATGTATTTATCAGCACTTCTCCTGTGGCTTTTTGTTTTAGATTGATATTTTTTCTGTGCCACAGATAAAATCTCCACAAATTTTCAAAGTGACATAATAATAAGAAGAAAAAGGACCCCCCTCAACTTTAAAAAAATGTTAACATGTATATTTAAGCCAATATGACAGTGCACAATAGGGCTGAATTAAGGTGTAAATTGTTCAAAAATGGTTCTAGAGTGCACAGTACTTCACAGTGTCTGTGAAATATGTTTTCAAAAGCAGACTATTATCCTTTTTCTACATATATCCATATATACACAGGAGAAAGTCTCAAATATTCAAGATGTGACAAATCTGCCTATTTAATGGATACAATGTCCTCAAATAATGGGTAACATTTAGGGAATATTTCCCATTTATTAATGACCTCTTGGTCACCTCATTTGGCATTTTAGCCGATAAATCATTGTTCCTATATATCCTACAATCAGCACACCCCATTCCTCTCTCAGCAGTAAAGTGGGATAGACTATTTCGTGCTCAGTTTACATTCTAGTTGAGGCACATTGGATATAACAGGTGTGGTTGTTGGCTGTTACCCGTGCATGCCAATGTGAATGTGAACTTGACAATTTACAGTCTGTGACCTTACTCTGTTACTTATTACAGCATTTGTGTGGAATTCAATTCCTCATACACTCATGTAACTCAAACCCATTTCTTGTTTTTCCCCCCATATGCGAACCATTGCTGAGTACATACTACTATTCATGTATAGAATGGTTGTTTTTCATGTTTTTTCAACAGTTTTGTATCTTTAAAGAAGATGGTGCTAATGTTTTATGATGTGACAGAATTTTAACAGCATATCCAGTGACACCAAAGATACTTTGTCGCATATGAAGTTACTTCATCAACTGTTTTTTGCTTATTGTTTTTGTTTACTGAATTACCTGTTGACTTGGTCATGCTTACAGTTTTCAATAAAGGTGAATTCTGTATGATATAATTTTTTTTGTTTGCTTATGAAACTTAAACAAGTTATTCCATACATAAGTATTCATTGAAGTGAGCTTAATTGGGATGATCATGAATGTACACAAAATAGCCCATAATACTGAACTGTGGGGAATATATATATATATATATATATATATATATATATATATATATATATATATATATATATATATATATACACACATATATACACACATACACATATGTACATATACACATGTATATATGTGTATATGTATATTTGTGTGTATATTTGTGTGAAAATAAGTGAAAATGTCCAGATTGGGCCCATTTTGCCATTTTCCCTCCCTGGTGTCATGTTGTTGTCATGACTTGTTAGTGTTACAAGGTCTCAGGTGTGAATGGGGAGCAGGTGTGTTAAATTTGGTGTCATCGCTCTCACACTCCCTCATCCTGGTCTCACTCCCTCATCCTGGTCATGGCAAAGAACTCTCTGAGGATCTGAAAAAAAGAATGGTTGCTCTACATAAAGATGGCCTAGGCCAGTGGTTTTCAAAGTGGGGGCTGCCAGGGGGCGCCCGGGGGGGCCTCAACAATTTGGTGTGAAAAAAAAATTCTCACTCTCAGACAACCACTCAGACACAATCAATTCCTAATGTAATGTAATGTGAAGATGTAAGATGTAATTATTAATAAAAAAAGGGGGATATATTCAGAAGTCTGTATTTTTAATGTGTTTTAAAGACATCTTTCAAAAGGGGGGCCTTGGTCAAATGTTAATGCCATTTGGGGGGCCTTTCCCTGGAAAAGTTTGGGAACCCCTGGCCTAGGCTATAAGAAGTTTGCCAAGACCCTGACATTGAGCTGCAGCACGGTGGCCAAGACCGTACAGCGGTTTAACAGGACAGGTTCCACTCAGAACAGGCGTCGCCATGGTTGACCAAAGAATTTGAGTGCACATGCTCAGCGTCATATCCAGAGGTTGTCTTTGGGAAATAGATGTATGAGTGCTGCCAGCATTGCTGCAGAGGTTGAAGGGGTGGGGTGTCAGCCTGTCAGTGCTCAGACCATACGCCGCACACTGCATCAAATTGGTCTGTATGGCTGTCGTCCCAGAAGGAAGCCTCTTCTAAAGATGATGAACAAGAAAGCCCACAAACAATTTGCTGAAGACAAGCAGACTAAGGGCATGGATTACTGGAACCATGTCCTGTGGTCTGATGAGACCAAGATAAACTTATTTGGTTCAGATGGTGTCAAGCGTGTGGGGTGGCAACCAGGTGAGGAGTACAAAGACAAGTGTGTCTTGCCTACAGTCAAGCATGGTGGTGGGAGTGTCATGGTCTAGGGCTGCATGAGTGCTGCCAGCACTGGGGAGCTACAGTTCATTGAGGGAACCATGAATGCCAACATGTACTGTGACATACTGAAGCAGAGCATGATCAGTGTGCAGTATTCCAGCATGATAACAACCCCAAACACACCTCTAAGACAACCACTGCCTTGCTAAAGAAGCCGAGGGTGAAGGTGATGGACTGGCCAAGCATGTCTCCAGACCTAAACCTATTGAGCATCTGTGGGGCATCCTTGTGCAAGGTGGTGGAGCACAAGGTCTCTAACATCCACCAGCTCCATGATGTCGTCATGGAGGACTGGAAGAGGACTCCAGTGGCAACCTGTGAAGCTCTGGTGAACTCCATGCCCAAGTGGGTTAAGGCAGTGCTGGAAAATAATGGTGGCCACACAAAATATTGACACTTTGGGCCCAATTTGGACATTTTCACTTAGGGGTGTACTCACTTTTGTTGCCAGCGGTTTAGACATTAATGGCTGTGTGTTGAGTTATTTTGAGGGGACAGCAAATTTACACTGTTACACAAGCTGTACACTCACTATTTTACATTGTAGCAAAGTGTCATTTCTTCAGTGTTGTCACATGAAAAGATATAATCAAATATTTACAAAAATGTGAGGGGCGTACTCACTTTTGTGAGATACTGTATATATATGTATATATGTGTATATGTATATATATAATGTGTGTATATATATGTATGTATGTATATATGTGTGTGTGTGTGTGTGCATATATGTATGTATATGTTGAGTATCCACATACTCAGCAAAAAAAAATAAACGTCCCTTTTTTAGGAGACTGTACTTTAAAGATAATTTTGCAAAATCCAAATTAGCTTTACAGATCTTTATCAGAAAGGTCTTTATTGAAAATTATGTTTTTCATGCCTGTTCAGTGAACCATAAACAATTATTGCACATGCACTTGTGCAACAGTCCTTAAGGCACTAACAGTTTACAATCAGTAGGCGATTAAGGTCACAGTTACAATAACTTAGGAGACTAATTAGACCTATCTACTGACTCTGAAAAACACCAGAAGATTAGAATGCCTGCTCACCTGCGTGAACATGCCTTAGGCCTGCTGCAGAGAGGCATGAGGAATGTAGATGTGGCCAGAGCAATAACCTGCAATGTCTGTAATGTAAGATGCCCAAGACAGTGCTACAGGGAGACAGGAAGGACAGCTGATCGTCCTTGCAGTGGCAAACCACATGTAACCATTTGTCCCCCCAGACGTGATCAAGAACTTGCAGATGCCTTGGTGGAAGAGTGGAGTAGCATCTCACAGCAAGAACTGACAAATCTGGTGCAGTCCAAGAGGATGAGATCCACTGTAGTACTTAAAGGAGCTGGTGAACACACCAGATACTGACTGTTACTTTTGATATTGCGGCCCCCCCCTTGCTCATGGACTCATTATTCCATTTCTGTTTGTCAAATGTCTGTGAAACCTGTTCAGTTTATGTCTCAGTTGTTTAATGTTTTTATGTTAATACAAATATTTACACATGTTAAGACTTTTGCTGTAAATAAAAGTAGGTGTATGTGAGAGGACATTTATTTTTTTTTTTGCTGAGTATATATATATATGGATTTGGATGGATATATGGATAATTTATGGATATGGATGGAGTTATACAGAATTCAACATTCTGTTCACGATTACTGAAAAATGCCTTTCAATTTCATTTTGTGAATTCCCAAGTCAAACCACCGAATGACAAAACATAAGGCCAAGGAAAAAGTCAGTACGTTTGGACTTTCCAAACCAATCAGCCAAGGTGTATAAAGCATCAGATCAGTTGTGTTAAGACTTCCTGAGATGAACAGTGAATACGAAACTCCACAAAGCACACAGGAACTGAACAGGGCTGCAGAAAACAGCTGCAAAGTTTATGGTGTTCTAAATGCCTGAGCAGTGACAACTTCCCACAAAAGAGCTTTTAAAAAGTTTGCCAATGTTGGAAAAACATGTACAACTGTGCCATTGTGGTGTTTATGAAAGTAATCCAGTTGCAATAGACATAAACTCGACTAAGTCAGCAGATTACTTGAGGTTGTGTGTAGTTCCTTGTTTAAGCTATAGCTTGAGACTACCCAGGCCTCACGGAACAGATACACACTGTGGTTGCTCTTCCTGTTCACGAAGACTGACATCATATCAACAGAACGCGGAAGTCCCAGTTCCCCTACCTCTCGCCCATCTCAAACAAATATAAAAGTTTAAGTACAGCCAACGTGGGCCAAGTCAAGGCACTACCCTAGGGTCGAATTGTGTTCTCACAGTGACGAGAGATGAGCAAGGGGAAGGCTAAAGGGCAGGAGAACATGCCCAGCTCCCTCCTCAGCATCCAGGAGAATGAGCGTCTGGTGGACCTGCTGGGCCGGAGATGTGTGGTGAGTGAGACTGTTTAACTGTCAATCAGTCCAAGCTTAAGGAGGATAGAGGCAGCTGAGAAGTGAGATAATGTCTGAAATGAACATAAGCAATCTGAAGATAATAGGTAGCCTCTATGCTTCTAGCAAGTTTCGAAAGTACTCAAATGGTTCTTGTTATAGACAGAGAGACAGCATGCGCTACTGCTAATGCTTATCAAATAGAACTGCAGCTCTGAGTCTTAATGCTTCATTTTCTTAGTGGGTATTCTGTTAACACAATGCAGAAATCAGATTAAACTGACAGAACAATACAGGCCCTAGAGCGTAACCTGATCATTTTCATGAATTGATCTATTTCCTTATAATGTGTTCTGCACTAATTGAAGGGCATAAATAGGACTATTAGCTACACATTGATACAATATATGACTGATATGTGGCTAAATTATTCCTAGTGTGTTTGTACACTTCTGAAAATGAAAAAAGTATTGAATCAAATGGCAGGAAGTGCTGCTTGAGGCCACTTCCTGTTGTGGCAGAGAAGATACGTTAGCATGTATTAGTTTCTTTCATATTTGTGTATTGTTTTATGTGTCTAGCAAAGCTGTGTCTTGTGTGTGTGTAGAGTCTGGCCACTGCTGTTGTACAGCTCTATATGGCCCTTCCCCACAGTCCAGCCCACTGGAGTCTACAGCATACCGGAGTAGCGTGTTTTGTCAAGGACAACCCACGCCGTTCATACTTCATCCGCCTTTATGATATAAAGGTTCCTTCTGCAAATATTTACTATCATTTTAATTTAAGTGAAATAGGCTATATTTACGGTTTTTAAAGATAATGTTGTTTTCTATTTTAATAATAAGAATACTAAATGTGACTAATGTGTACATATGGTTATGTAAGTGTGTGTTTATGCATGTTTATGTATTTCAGGAGGGGAAAATGATATGGGAGCAAGAGTTATATAATCAGATGACTTACTCCAGTCCAAAGCAGTTTTTTCTCAGTTTCCCAGCAGATGTAAGAATACATCCATTAATGTATAAATACTGTATACATTGTGCTTCTTGAGGTAACTCTAAAGTAATGTATGACTGATTTTTATCACCAGTGTTTGCTCACTGTATACAGTGTCCAACAGAATTATTGGCATGAAAATTACAAAAATTGATGTTTTCAGTTTGTGCTCAGAGATTGTAACAGTTTGAGAGAATTTTAATCTAAGTAAATGGTCAATCATTTCCCTTAAAGGAGCAATATACATCTGTATGTTTCAGGACTGCCAAGTGGGTCTAAACTTTGCAAGTGAGCAGGAATCGGACCTGTTCAGAAACTCATTAGAGGAAAAGATCAACCAGAGAGCCAATCGCCAAGGTCAAATAGCAACACTATCACATACACTATTCATCAATCACATACCCTATTCATTTCGGCTTGTTAAAGCTGGGGAAAAATATAGACAGTGTAGATAACATTAGATAAACTGTAGTATGTGAACATGTATTTCCAGACTCACACCCAGTGTTTATGGGATCCACTCACCCAGACCAGGATAAAGTGGTTACTGAAAATCAGTGAACAGAGGCGAACCTAGAAATATGTGTCTTCTGTCCGTTGAGGAATCGCAGTAGACTCGTGTTTTGAAGACTTCATTTCTTTCTTGAAAACGATCGGAAGAACATGGTCATGCTGAGCATGGTCTCAAAACTGTGTCGCTTCCCCCTGTAACAGCCCAGTGCATAAACGAGCCTTCAAATGAGATAGCGCTTTGCAAAAGGGCCCCCTTTGTTGCTGTGTATTATTTTAAAATGAAAATTTCTGATTATTTAAATGATCAGCCCTCAGGGGCCCTCTCAGTATGCGGGGCCCCAGGCAATTGCCTGCCCTGCCTGACTTGTAGATACACCTCTTTCAATGAACAAATGTATAACTGTCTGTAGCACATGTACAGTTTCAGCACCCACATTGTGGATCTCAGTTGGACTGTGCAATACGAGCCTTTAAATATGAGCATATATACTGTAGATGTACTGTATATGCTGGACAGGCAGTGTGAGATGTAACCAAATATCAAAAATTCTAAAATGGCACAGTGTCCGTCTGGTCCCCATAAACAAATCACGATTAGCCGTCTGCTACGACAAACACTCGATTTGCCCCAACCACAGAAACTGAAGTAACTTCTTTCCCACTCACTCAGCTTCTTTGTACCTGAGCAACTTTGAGTGAACCTGCATGTAGCTAGCACTTTAGCATTTTATATGCATCATTTGAGCATTGTAGTTTATGTGTACTAAAGTAGTTGTACCACATGTTTTGTGAAAAAGGGCAATGAATGGAATAAGTTTCGCAGAGAATATGTATATATATTTATATCAACACACTCTGCCTGTTTTTCTAGCACTGGTACTGTTGTTGTTTACATTTCTGGGGAGAGACACACCCAACATTATGGGCTGCCTGAGCAAGATTGTTATTGTAAATTTTTATCCTTGTTCTTCATTTATTTTTGCAAACAGCACATTCATGATACTTATTAGAAGATATGCAGTACATAGTGCCTTTTACAGTATACTGTACACACACACACACACACACAATATCTCTCTCTCTCTCTCTCTCTCTCTCTCTCTCTCTCTCTCTCTCTCTATATATATATATATATATATATATATATATATATATATATATATATAATGCTGTAAATGCTAATTTGTTTACCGTTTTTGTGTTGGATGTAAATAGACCACTAGCACTTCAGTTAATTCAAGTTATTCAATTCTATGCTTCTACAGGAAGTAAATGTGCACCTCCCAAATGTGAACATACACCTTCCAAATACTACACTCTAAAAAACACTGGGTTAAAAACAACCCAATTTGGGTTTTTCTTTAGCCAAACAGCTGCGTAAATGTAGGACAAAACCCATTTTGGAACATCAAGTTGGGTTGTTAATTTTAACCCAGTAAATGGAGTGTTTTTCAACCCAAACGGTGGTTTAATTATTACAAAAATGCTGGGTAAATTTTATTTCATAATTGGGTTAATATTTTATTTTTACCCCTTGAAAATGTCAAATATACCACATTATAAACAAATATGTCAGCATGGTATCTCCTTTATTTATACACAATAAGGTGTTCAGAAACCTACTGCTAGAGCTGTCAAAGTGGTGTTTATATATGACACAAATAAGTCATATATTTAAGATAAAAACGTCAGATTTTGATCAAAGGAGACCTTTAAAACATTGAAAAAAACTGAGTAACCAACTTACAATCCAGTGGGCATTACAAACATGTAAGCTAAAGCTAACGAAGATAGTGATGCATTTAATGTCGTAAACTGGACTTTTATCGCACATTTTTGCTTTTTCTAGTTTACAGTAATGGTTTAATGGATAAATATATTGCTACAAACCTTCACTCAGTCATGTGTTAATTGAACACACCTTCATGTCCAGATAATGACAACACATTTTGTGTTGCTTTTAACACAATCAGTGTGTTAGTACATTTAACACATGCTGTGTGTTAGTACATTTCCACATAAAGATGTGTTAAAAAACAACACAAAAATAACACAGATGTGTTGCTTATACTTTGTCCCCTACAATTATTCTAAAATGCTCTTTGTTTGTATGCTAAAATTCTAATAAAATGCTCACAAAGTAAACAAACAATTTCATGAAATTCAGGTGACATTTATTAAAAACCAGCACATCACCAGCTTCCATCTATATTTTTTTTCTTATTAGAAAAAAGACAGAGTTCTCCGACTGAAGGTAAGTCTGTGAAAGCGCGCTTTAATATATACATTTGTGAAATCAAATGCCTCTGTTCTATTTCATGTTTGGAAGAAAAGAGGTTAATTTTCCTTTCTTTTTTCAGAAAAACGAGCGCTACCACCCACACCCCCATCAAATGGTCAGTACTATATTGTTATGAGTCCTGTATAACCTAAAGACCCATAGATTTATACCTTGAAGTTAGTTGCTGAGTGTAAATATTTTCCTGTTGAATAATGCTAAAGATGCTCTGTGTATCACTGGTGTGTATACCTACTTTCAGGTTTCAGATATTGTATGCTGTATTTGTTTTCAGGTCCACTGATGCTGCCAGGTGGTATGGCCACAATAGATATCCCAAACCCAGACATTTTGGCCTCTCGGTATCGATCTTCTAGTGTCCCTGTGCCTGCGCCTGCTTCCTTCTGCAAAGGAAAGAAAGACAAGAAGGGCAAGAAGAAGGGACCTCGACTTACCAAGGCAGATATCGGAGCACCCAGTGGTTTTAAGTAAGTTTGCATAAGTGGCTTTCGGAATAATTGACGCTTTAAATTCTCATTCTTTTAAAAAAATTATCTCACATTTGCTTTTTCCTTAATTCCAGGCATGTCACACATGTAGGATGGGATCCAAACACTGGTTTTGATGTAAGAAATTCCTCTTTTCACTCTTTTCACATATTTTACAGTGTTCTTATGTGACTACAACGTGCCAACTAATGAACACTGAATAGCTCTAACATAATTATTGTGGAACTAATTACTAATTACTGTGGAAATAATTACATTTGTACTGTGTGTAACTTAAAAAGAAACACTTAAAATGTCTAGATCTGCTTTGTAATAAAAGAACTCACAATTACAAAAATTAAAACAAAGAAATACAGTATATACTATAATGAATAAAATAAAGCAATTAACCAGAGCAAAAAGCACAAATGAACAGTAACACAAAAAATAGACACATTTAATGCATTTAATATATAAGTTAAAACAACCTTTGACTTGACCAGAGGGACTTTCTACCATTTGTGTTTGTAAGAGCGTCTGAGAAATATTGAAGCAGTGTGGTAATGTGGGCTAGATTTTTTTTTAACCCATAAATATGACTTTTACAACTTATTTAATTATAATGATATAATTCTTAATTTACTTATTGTGTTTCTCAGATTTAATAAGGATTGTGTACATTTGTGTACAAGACCTATTTGTGTTGAGCTTTAGTCTTAGATTTTTGACAAAAATACATTTATATACAATTATAAGTTTAGTTTATGGAAAAACAGCACATTTTGTCAACTGAGCAGTTGAAGACCTATAAAGACCAAATATTTTAGTTATTTTACTTTCTTCAAATGCTCTTCAATATTTTTTTATGAAGGCAGTGTAGATTTAACCATCGTTTTTTGTGATTTAGCAATTTTTGACATTCTGATTTCATTTTTTATCAGTGAGGAAAATCTAATTATATTCCATCATACATTTTGAGTTCGATGGAATTTTTCTAATTTAGCTACAATTTCACTTTCGTCATGGAAACAAGAGATATTTTGTCTTAGTTTTAGTCAACAAAACACTGTGTACAATTAAGTGCAAACAGGATAGACCTTACAGTGATTCATGTGTAATAAACCTGTTTATTTTATTTTATTCTAGACCAATAATCTGGACCCAGATCTGAAAAAACTGTTTTCTTGTGCTGGTATCAGTGAAGACCAGCTGACAGACAAAGAGACATCCAAACTTATCTACGATTTCATCGAGCAGTCTGGTGGCCTGGATGCTGTCAAAGAGGAGATGAGGAAGCAGGGTGAGCGCTGGCTTCATGTATCCTTATATAATGTTTTTTTAAATGTATTATTTTTGTTATTACAATTCCTGAATCCTTTATTATTCAGACCATATACAATACCTCTCACACCAGTATTTTTGAATAAAGTTAAATCTGTTTATACAAATAGCACTTCAGTTACATTAGCAAAGATGTCACAAGTTCTACTGTCCACACAGATGCAATGGTTCCTCCATCTCGGAGTATACCCCGAGTCCCAAGTGGTGCACCTGCAGCCCCTCCACCTCGTGGGGACCGGAACCTTCCTCCCGTCCCTGGCCAACCTCCACCAGCTACTTCCCGTAATCAGAGAGCTCCACTTCGTGGACCTGTTCCACCACCTCCTCCAACTGGAAGAACTGGACCTCCACCTCCTCCACCTCCCTCTGGTGGTTACTCAGCTCCCCCACCACCTCCCCCCAGTTCTTCTATGGGTGGAGGAGGAGCACCTCCACCTCCTCCTCCCCCTCCACCTCCTCCACCTCCTGCTCCTGTCATTAGTTCCAACAGCAGCAGCCCGGTCAGTCCTTCTCCAACTTCAGGAAGTGGCAGAGGAGCTTTATTGGACCAGATACGACTGGGCACCAAGCTAAAGACTGTAAGACAGATTGTTATTTGCAAACATAGGGCCGTATTCAGAGTTGGCTACTTAAGGTCAAAAATAGCCTTAATATTTACATGGGGAAAGTTATGAATATTCAGAGGCAGGTAATGCATGTACACCTATGAAGTTGGAAGCATTCTCTGGAGTTGAAGTATTTGAGATGGGGTTTTCCCATAATGTTTAGACCACCACCCTTAACCACAAGCACTTGCCTTTAAGCCTTGTTGTCGACAAAAAAGACTAATATGATATATGCATGAATAGTTCTAGTGGTGATTATCATATTTATCAAAATTTGTTTTTATTTAACCTATATAGCTTCCACTCTCATTATTTGACAGATAATGAAATAGCACTTGATCCAGCACATCCTATTATTTAACTTTTTTGACAGTTAATTGTACATACAACTTAATTATGCCACAAGATACAAAACTGACATCATGACGTCCTAAAGTCCTAAAACACAGGGAGTGGTTATTTCAGCATGCTTTTAATTAATTGTTCAGTTGAGTTAATTAATTAATGCCAAGAAAGGGTGCCCACACTTGAACGAATATCTCATCTGCTACACTTAAAGCTCACTTTAAGTTAATTCATAAATATATTAATGTCTCTGATGATGTCTCCTCTTATATTTTCCAATCAAACTGTCAGACAGTTGTGAAAAAATGGGTTTGTGTAACTCTTGCATAAATTCTGAAGAGCACTTATGTATGTAGTTATTTCTGGGGTCTGAAAACTAATGTGCTCATGAGCTCCTAACTGTGTGTGTGTGTGTGTGTGTGTGTGTGTGTGTATATATATATATATATATATATATATATATATATATATATATATATATATATATATATATATGTGTGTGTGTGTGTGTGTGTGTGTGTGTGTGTGTGTATGTGTGTGTATTTGCGCCTTCTCACATTTATGCCCATATATTATATTCTATTATTATCAGGTTACAGACAGTCCTGATCCTCATCCTTCATCACAAGATCAGGGTGGTGAGGGCATCGTTGGAGCTCTGATGATGGTGATGCAGAAAAGAAGCAAAGTCATTCATTCCTCAGGTAAATATCAAAGCATAATAAATGTTGGTGAAATGATGTATGACTCTGTGTTTTCTCTATGAACTGCCTCATAACTATGTCTAATTTCAATCGAACTTTTCTTAGGTGATGAAGAAGATGATGGAGGTGAGGATGAAGATGATGATGAATGGGATGACTAATGCCAATATCCATCTCTGGTAAACAGTACACACCCTTGTGTACACACACACACAGTTGTTAAATCTGAAAAAAATATGTCGGTGTCTCAGTAACTGTACCTCAGTTCGTTATCACCTTAAAAATTATATCTAACATGAATTTATACAAACTGTCATGTAAAACTTGTAAAACTGTGTAATGTAAAACAGTATAAAACTGTTAAAACCAGTAATAGCAATTTACATTTTGTTTGTCAAATAATACAAGTGTCTAAACTGTACAATATTTAGACATTACAAAATGCAGTTTACATGTAAATTGTTATTTGGTCAATCCTTTTTCTAACAGAATTTGCAATCTGTTTTTTTTTTTGTTGTTGCCATTTTGTGAGGTGGAGGAAGATGTCACAGACCACTAGCAACCCGAATGATTCTTTTAAGGGTTTAGGTGATAACAAATAGTAGTATTATTAAAACTGAATAAAGCAAACTCATTATGCAATCTGTGAGAATATTTTTCCCATTTGACAGCAATTTTCTATATTTAGCATTTCCCATTTGTCCAAATACATCTTTCTTTTGTTTACAAATGCAAAGATAACTAATCACTCTGAGAATTTTACATTTAATATTATCTCTACCTCTGATTTCTAAGCCTTACCAAAACATTTATGAGTCCAACTGAACTTTAATCATAGACAGAAATAGTTACATATGTATGACAAATTAAAGGAAAAACTGATGGCTCTGTTGTCCTGTAAGAGGTATTTTGATGGCATGGTTTGTCCACTTGTTCCCTTAAAGGGATGTGTCACTGCAAATCAGTCCACAATTATTCTGGCTGATCACCTTTATCCTATGATGAACCATTTCTATCGTAATGGAATTGGTCTCTTCCAGGATGTTAACTGTTCCAATCCACAGGGTACAAAAGCTCACTGAATGGCTTGTTGAGTATGAAAATTACATAAATCATATGCTATGGCCTTCACAGTCACCAATTCTCAACCCAACACCTATGGGATAGTTTGGAGAGATGGGTTAGACAGCGCTCTCCAACATCATCAAAACATCCATTGAAGGAATATCTTTGGTGTTCATCCCTTCGGTACAGTTACAGAGACTTGTAGAATCAATTCCAAGGCACACTGAAGCTGTTGTGGTGTCTCAGGGAGCCCCAAAACCTTACTAAAACATTTGTTTTTTTTCCTTTAAATTGGTCACATCTGTATTTGCTCAAATAGTTATTAAAAAAAATTTATAGCCCAAAATGTTATGGACTGTGTGAACTAGATAAAAAAAAGCAGAACTCACTCTGATGGATTTAAATGGTAATGCATAAGGTTAGAAATAGAGCACAAACTCTTTATTTACACTACTTTTTCCTCTAAGAACTTATGGAATACTTTTATGAACAGGAAATCATTAAATATGATTTAATGCAATCTTCCTAGTTTCTTGATATTATGATAAAAATTCTATAAAAGACTAAATGTGCAATGACAACCAGAGGTTAAATAAGAACAAATACAGCAGTTTATTGTTATGATTATAAAACATCTATGAGTATTTCCAACCTCACAATATAATCATAATAAAATATTATTTATTACAAATGACCACATTAACGTAAGCTAACAAAAACACAGTGAATACATAAGAGAATTATTGTAATATGCAGCCACTTGAGCAAAGATAAAGAAGAACCAAAATCATCTGTATTGCATACCACATTTCCTGTAAAAGCCCATATCTTTCACCACAATAACATTTAAACGACTGGAAACTATTACAGTTTGGACTTTCGTGCTAGCCCTCAGACATCTCTGTGCTTTCCAGCTGAAATACACATACATACAAACGATGAGAAGTTTTGAGTTTTGTCCATGTCCATAAAGTTTTCATACAAAATGAATTTCAACATTGTTATTTCATTTCTTCCGGTCAAATGACAAGATTACATTTTTTTTTAATCTGTCAGATTGAACTGCATTAAATCTTTATCTAATCATTTCTCACACTGAATTCATCATACTGCCAAAAAAAAAAAAAAGCACAACATGCTTACGGAACAGACTAAACGACTGACTATTATCACAACTGAGGAAAAAAACAAACCTTTTTGCTACAAGCATCTTTGTGAGCCTGTATATTCTGGTCCTGTTAGTGAGTACACACCATGATATAAAATCTGCTATTCCCAGTCATATTCCACCACCAAAGAGCACAATGGCCATGAATATGTACATTCTCAAAATAAATATGTTGTGTGGAGTGATAGAGAGAGAAAGAAAGAGAGAGAGAAAGAGAGAGTAATAGATTAGAGTTAAAACTTGACAAACACTCAAATACCTACCACTTCAATGTACATGTGTAATAATCATACACATAGCCAAGCACAAGATCTGCCTTTATACACAAGCACAAGACCACAGCTGACCACAGAAAACATCTACCACTTATATGCAAAAGGTGCAAAAGTTGAAGAACTACTATTTTTGTGTTACAAAGTTCAAATACGGTGATCTGGAAGATGCAATAAGTTACAGAAATTCCCACCAAAATATGACCTGATTATGCAAGGAAAATACCTTACATGGTTGTCCCACATTACTTTCTCAGTACACGACTTTGTTTCGCAGGACAGAAACAATTAGACTGTTATTTTCCACTAGAATTATATACTCGCATTCATAAGCAAAAATGTACAACAGCCATAAAAGTCTGTTTGACTCATTCTCAACATTATTTTTTTTTGTGTGAGCTAGTGCTCCAGTTTTTAAAGCATTCTCAGCTTTCTATACAGTATTTACTTTTTGTGTGTGTGTGTGCTAATCCTTCTTACTATGACAGGAGGCTGGAGCAGATTTTGGTCCATACATCTATCTTGCAGAAACGTCTCTCATCATTCCTGTTCAAAACAGCAAACCTACAACCACCTCCAAATCCTAGTCGTTTCCTCACTATTAGTAGATCTTAGCTTTTAGAGTAATAATTACTTGGTGATAATGCCACTTGGGACTTTAGCTATTGCAAAAAAAAAAAAAAATGTTAGAAACACTGCTATTAATCATTACAAATAAACACATCATGACACTTGAATGCAAAATTTGCAGCTGTGATTTGTCTGATGCAGACTAGCTCAAGAGTACTTACTATCAAAGACTGAAAAGGAACGCTACAATATCTACCTTTATACATCCTGATTTATAAATCACCCTTGGTCTTGATAACATAAATATTGGTCAGCATAATGCATGTCATAATTACATCCCAATACAGGACCAAAAAGGCTTCTTTTCGATGAATCAGCAGACGGCTGTGCCGTGAATGGGGGTGGAATCATATAGAAGTCCTGCACAGTATTTTTCCACTGCTGTTTTCCACACACACTGAGGACTAACAATCATCTGACTCAACACAACAAGCTTTAAATACAAGAACTGCAAAGCAGCACAGTTACACAACTACAATGTTTATGGAACACTGATTTTCCTTTAAATTGTCAATGGTAAACAAAAGAGACTAATCCTTATATACTAATGCTGGTGTGAATCAGTTTTCTTTTCTTTTCTTTTGGAACATATACACTTACTACAGGCAGCTGTGACTGATAATCAGTGACCAAAGTGCGTAGGTACAATGTAGGTGTAGCATACGTGATAAACTGCTAGCTCAGTGTATGTAAATTATTTCAAAATGCACTGCACTGCAAACATGTAGACATGTATTGTAACTTTAGACAAGCCAAAGTAAAACTGAGCTGAAGGTACTGCACCATGCGTCTTACCCAATATCCAACATGCAGTGTAAAATTCCCAATTTATAAAATAAGTCTATTGGTTTTGACCTTGTGCATGGCCCCAGGGGATGAATATGACATTAAGCTTAGAAACAGTTTTTAGTGATTCTGCCTGCTCACACAATGCACAGAATGCAACCAAATAGTGGCTTTGTGAGTATTTTTTCCTCAATACGTTCACTGCACCAGCAGCTCCTCAGGCTCCTGTTTCTCTGTATGCCTGCGGTTAGTGCGCTTGGGCTTGTGAGGCTGCTTCCAGTAGGACTGGCAGTACTGGTTGATGAGCGTCACCTCAGGCTGTGAGTGCGTCTGGCCTGGTGGGGGCAGGGTTTGAGGTGGGGGTGGAGGAGGAGGTGGGTGGTGCTGCTTGTCGTGTTGGTGATGGCGCTCGGGATCTGAGGGGCCGTCTGGAGCTGTCAGGGCCTCCACAATCTCACGGTCGAGAATACGCAGGGCCACACGGGCCAGCGTGTGCTTGAAGTTGTTCTCTGTGGCCTGGCAGTGGTAGACGCCGGAGTCTGATTGGCTAAGAGATTTCAGCAGAATGCCATGAGCCGTCTTCAGGACATCTTTATCACGACTGAGCTGTGAAATCACCAGGTTTAAAAGGATATTATTTCAATTATTGGAAAAATTGACTGTAAAAAAATAAATAAATCAGTGATCATCAGTGTGTAGTAGGAGAACATCAAGGTGATGGGACTTGCATGATGATATCCCTTATATGCAATATTTCAGCACAACTCAAGTCATCTTAACTTGCCAGAGATTTCCCAGCTAGTGACATGCTCATGCTGCAACACAGGGCAGCATAACACATACAGTACAGAGGAAAACTCTAACTGCCCTCTTCCCAATACATGAGTCCATGATTGGTTAGTGTCACTCTGATTAACAAGGTCTCCCTGATTGAGAGTACTCCATCCATCCCACCCAACAGCATGAATAGATCTGCTCCTTTCACTTTCAGCTACAGATGGCTGTGCAATCATCAGGTTTCAAACTTGCGATCTCCTGATGATAGGGCAACATTTTTCCACTGCACCAGGAGCATAACTAGTATGTTTTTAAATTAGTTTATCATTAGACTTAGATTATGTTAAGCATCTGCCATAGACGTCCCTGTGAATTAGCTAGAACTATATAAACAAGTACACTATAAAACGGTATAATGGTAAAAATGAAAATCAACTGTTTTGTTGCAAGAAAAACACATTTTTGTACGTTAGTTATAAAACACATGTACATTTTCCTTTTTTAATTGAAAATGGGGGTTCAGACTTTTTTTACTCAGGAGTACTTCTAACTGTTAGCTTCTATCTTGTGCAGTGTCTGTGCATGTGCAGTCTGTAAGCAGCTGGATGCAAACTGTTGCACTTGCTTTTCATGACTGAAAATCTTCGCAGAGTTGCTTGTGAGTGTTGATTTGGAATCTTACCGCTTTACGCTTGCCATCTTTCTGACAGAACCACTTCACAGTAGCTTGAGGAGACCTGGGCTGGCACTCCAGAAATGCACTGCTGCCCTCCACTCCGAACTGCACCGTTTCCCTCAGACGCTTCTCTACTGAGAGACAGGAAGAGATGCTTAAGCAGCTGATGCTATTTCTGCCGATGTTTCTGCAAATTTGCAAAGCAATTCAATGTAGCTTACACATACTGTGGCCTAATAATAGGAACTGTCATTAGTTTATTTTTTTTGTACTTCCCTTCTCTACGAAATGTGTAAGACACGTAGCAGAACATGTGTAATCGGAATAAATGCATAGAGGGATTTCTTTCTCTCTTTTCCTAATGCATTCATAATCACATGCACAAACCTTTAGAGTTGAAGCCCCTGCACTGACGTAACGGGTCGCCATGTTTGATATCCTGTCTCCTGCTTCTCCTAAAGTAAGATCAACAGACATTTTCCATAACAAGAACCTGAACCATGATTCTGATCTTACACATACACATACACACTGTTAAAATAACATGCATTAACATTAACATAAAAATGTTCTGGGTTAATAAAGTTGTTAATAACAACCTCTTGGTGGCTGGGGTGAAAGCAGAGCAGCTCTCTCCGTCCCAGGCGCAGTAGGGGTCTCTGGCCAGGCAGCAGTCTGAGCAGGCTTTACCATACGCAGGACACCGATGCAAAGACACCTGGGTAAGTCCTCGTGCCGATGACACGTACAGCTGTTGCTGTTAGCCACAATAGAGTGAAAGCCCATAGTCACACCACATAGATAGGTCAACTTGAAGACTGTTTCATGAAGGATTTATTAAATCAGTTCTGCTTCAGTCAGTTTTGCTCACTCTAGCCTATAGTTCTAACCTTGCATGACCTCTGATTTTGTTCTTCTGGTTTTTGCTCCCTGTTTTGCCTTTGACTCTGTGGTTTGATCTTTTTGCCCTTCATGGTATTGAACTATGCCTACTTTTTTTCATAATAGTTATTTGTGCAATATTCCACAATCAAGATTCCATCATGTTCCAAAAAACTGTCAAAACAAAGGTATAGAAAATAGATCACTTTTCTAATAGATTCAATGATGTGTGTTGCAGTAGGGTGGTCATTAACAGCTCTTATACCATGGTCTGTCTGAATACTGGATTCTGGTTGGCTGGAAGGTGTGCTTTCAAACCATATACTGCACAGGTAGTTCCAGTCAGTTTAATCACTGTTCTAATCTAACGTGCTGCCCATAAACAACTGTAACCATAGTAAAATACAGTTACATATTTTTTATCCTTTCAGTTAAAAGGACACCTAGCTGTGGATTATCAATTATATAATAAGTAACACATTTTTACGTATTACATATGATGCTAAATGTACATACGCAACATAATAGTTTACAAGTGTAAGCAAAAGGTGTGTATAAGCTGTATACGTTAAAATATTTCAGTTTCAAACAAAGATTTCTAAAACAGGAAAAATCCATTTAAATGTCTTCTTCCATGTTTTCTTGAACAATAAATAGTAAATGAGTAGAATGGTTAAATAGTTTTGGACAAATAATTAAAATAGTAATTTTAATTTAATAAATTAAATAGAATTTTACTGTATATTTAGCTCATATATATGGTGTTTGATATATATATATATATATATATATATATATATATATATATATATATATATATATATATATATATTGCAATCATAATCCTTTACCCTTTTAGAGGAAATTTTCAGAGTTCTCACTGGTGCAGGTGTCTGAAAAACATCAGTGATAGATATTCAGCTGTTTTGCGTAGTATTGCAGTTGTCACACATAACCTTTTATTAGGAAAGACTTCATCTTCAGTCAAAAGCTCATTTATTCATTAAAAAATACATTTAATATGACCTTTACCCTAAAAATCTCCACCTCTTCAAGAATGAGCTCTTCGGTCGTGCTTGTATCTTTCGGTAGTACAATCACCTTTTGGACTGTTCCTCTGTCTATCAAGCAACAAGTCAGAAGCATCACTTCAGAGAATTTTAAGAATCAAACAGAGCCAGAATGTTCATCCTTGAATTATTTATAAAATTATTTTCAGCATTTGTTAGTTTGTTTGTTTTTAAAAAGACACACTTTTATAAGTATGCAACTAATCACATACACAAGTCCAGTAAAAAAAACACAAAAACACATTTGGTCAGAAATGTACCTGTTCCCAGAAAGAGCACCTCATATCTCCCATCCACAGCATCCACCATGTCCACAGCGATAGTGGTGAAGCGGTAGTCCACACCTGTCCGCACCACCAGGGGGCGCTTGTGTGTAGGGTATATAGGATGATACATAAGAGGGTGAGCACGCACAAAGTTGACAGCTTCGTCAGAGAAGGCTTTGGTGCTGTGGACTCCAGGAGTAAATGTTCCTCCAGGACACTGGGTTTAATCAGAGAGAAGAAGAGCACACTTTAACCATTAATCCCCAAAAAAGCATGGCAAAAATATCTCTCTGTAGAAAATGTTTAAAAGGGAATGAAATATAATACACTACAGTACTACTACAGTCTAGTTTATTAAATGATTTGATTTTCAGGCTTAATAATTTGCCATTGTGGCTTATAATCAATCTGCTGCTCAGGATCACATTATATAATGATTCTCCACGTTGGCACTCACCGTCCCAGGGCGCGGATAAGGAATCTTTCCAGTGTAAGGCGTCCACTGGTAATTGTGCCCATGTTTATGAGAAAAGGGTCCATTAAAGACATTTCTGATGTCAGACATGGAATACACACACACTGCTGAGCCTTTAAACACAGACCTAATAAGAGAGAGAAAAGCAGAGACCCTCATCACCATTTCACTGTAGTCTTACACACTATGGCTATCTAACGAGTTACACAGGCCACAGTGACATGATGATCTGAAAAGGTGCAGTTTAAAAATTCCTGCTCAATCTTTACCCAGCAGTGGAGAACAGAGCGTACACCATAGGATTGCGTTCATCATTAGTCCGCTGAATGAAGACATCCCCTGAACATAAAACATTAATCTGTCACTCCACTGGATTCAGAAAATGAAAAAAAAAAAGAAAAAAAAAGAGAGAAAAAATCAAAATACACAGTCTTACTTACTTAGTTCATCAAAATATGTCTCTACTCCATCTATCCCAATTACAGAACAGACCAGACGTGCTTTCAGGAAAGTTGTCCACTTATTTACCAGTGACCTTTGACCCCCATCATCATTCTAAGGGAAAAAAAGACACAGATAAGATATATAACATTAATTTAGCAATAAAATGCATGTTATTTTCTCTGTAGATGATGAATAATGGACCAAAGGCATACATTAAAGCCCTTTTCTATAAAACAGTGTGAAACTACATCATCATTATTTTAAACATTATGACATGCTATGATAATATACTTCCATGAGCATTACAGTACCATTAATGATGTTCACATAAACTAAAAGCGGGGGAATACTGCTTCCTTCAGGGGGTTTTTCCCCGAAAATGATATTTTATCCATTTAGTATCAAAGCTGGAAAGATCATTTTTGTTATGAATGTTTTAGTCCTTAAGCCATGTATGTAATTGTTTTTTTTTTTCACGTGATTTTTTTTAGCTCTCTGTCCTTAAGTCATGTATATGCTATGAATGTTTAAGTCCTTAAATCATGCATATGTTATGAGTGTGTTATGAAAGTTATGAAAGTAATCCTTAGGTCATGCATATATTTGAAGTGTTTTAGTCCCATGTCTTACGTCATGTACTGTATAAGGTATGAGTATTTTAGTCCTTAAGTCATGTACAGTATATGTTGAGTCCTTATGTCTTGTGTATGTTATGACTGTTACAGTTCTTAAATCATGTATATGTTGTATGTTATAGTCCTTAATTCATGTGTGTTATAAGTGTTTTAGTTCTTAAGTCATGTATGTTATAAATGTTTTAGTTCTTACATTATGTAGTATAGCATGATTTAGTCCTTAGGTAGGAAGCTTAAAATAAAATAAAACGTTCTTAATTATTTTTAAGGGAATGAATATTATATGTCAGAATCTAAATAAAATGTCTTAGCAGTTCTATTCGTACAAGTTCTCACCAGACAAACTCTGCCCACTCTGGCCAACACACTGGGGGTGCTGCCTCCTGCTGCATCCAAACTCTTTTCCCGAAAGAAAAAATACAGCTTGTCATCATTCTTCTCTGTACTATCTGGAATTTTCTGAATTTTGACAAACACGGGCTCTAAGAGAAAGAGAGTATAATAACTGTTAATGTTAAAACAGATATTATTATATATTAATATTTATATTATATATTAAAGAAACAAATGAAAGTTTGAAACTCTGAACTCGGAGCTCAGAATTTATACGTTTTATTTTTTTTATGTAATACTGATGCTTTAATGATCCTGTAATGATGCTGTGCCATCTAACATCTGAATCATTTCAAAGTTATTAGATTAAATAAAACTCCAAATAAACAAGGGAGCTGCATTTTAAGGTGCCTGAATGTGGAACCTTTGCTACAGAAATGTACATATAACATTTTGTTACTGTTTATTATGAGTAACTGTAAATAATGTTTTTACAGTTGTTGTTGTTGTTTTTTTTTTAACTATAAGCATGCAAAAGTGAATGTTGAAGCTTACATTGCACAGAAATATTGCATACAAATGCTCCAAATAAACAGGATTGGATGTAAAAAAAAAAAAAATTAAAAATAATAATAAAAAAAATAAAAAAAGAAAAAATGTTAAAACAGATATAAACTCAGCATCAACCCTATACATTTATACTTAATATCCATGTTTTAAGTATGGGTTTTTGCTCTCAAAACACATCCTCTTTCTGTTTACATCCTACCATTAAGCCACCGTGAGTCGTACTGCTCTGTCCTGACAGCAGGTCTGTCTCCTAGAGTCCTGAATATGGCTGGATCTGTGCCCATGAAATCTACATGTACTCCAGCATACAGGTTCCCATCTGGCAAAGGCAGAGAATGGTGTGGAGACAAAAATTAATCAATGTTAATGAAGCACGACTCTGCCATAGCAGCTCACTTCTTCTGAATTTCGGAGGAAGAAGGGAGAGAGGGAGAGAGAGAAGACTCACTGATTAGAACGGCAGCATTTTCTTGGCGTGGATCATAGGGGCATTTTCCCTTTCCAGAGTCCACATAGCCAGGCACCAGTCGGAAGAGATATTCCTGAACGCAAACACATAGACAAGATGATCACCAGGCTTTTACTGTGACAGAACAATACATTTCAAAAACCTGAATGGTGTCGTATATAGGTCTCATATGTGGGCATGTAGGTGTGTGTGTGTAAATGTGCATGTGCACACCTCAGCCCTCCAGCCTCTGTTGATGAAGGTGCAGATGGGCTTGTAAGCTCCAGTGCCACATGTGTACAGATGAGTCCTGTTCCAGGGCTCGATCAGTCGCACAAAGTTTGCACATTCTCCCTGTAATGAGAAGAAAAGTTGAGTATCTTTTCATACCTCATTTCATCTTTCACCCACACATGGAAAGGTCATCAAAACCCCAAAACCAGACAGTGAGCTATAATTAGATAGTCACTTATGCCTACAGCTAGGCATTCATTCACAGAAAGACCAAGGATTAATGTAGACTTACTTGTCCTCCTTTTCCTGCCATCTTGCACTCCGCTTTTCTTTGGGTAGTAGCAGGCCAGTGGATCTAGGATCAAACACGGAGTTACTCACTACACAAAATATAGTATAATTTGTGTGCAAACACAGCAATGTATAAAAAACAACAACCTGACACTGCACAAAACTCCCAATGTGGTCTCACACTTGCAAAATTATGATAATTTGTACAACTCAATTTGAATGAAAAATTACAATGGTTAAGATTAATGAGTAGGGTTACCATTCTGTTCCTACTTTCTCTTATGACTACATTTAAATGAAATCAAATGAAATACAGATGTTGCTCATTAAAATATATGAATATCTCATGAGATCAGGTTTTAAATTTCACAGCAAACATGTGTGTAATATACAATTAAGGGCTTTGCATTCCGTATGTTTTCTTTATGAAAAAGGATTGATTATTTCTCTAGTATCTCTTTTGCACAAATTATTTGCAAAAAAGATGTCAACAATCCAAATATAAGGCAAAATGAACAGAACAATAGTTACAAAGCAACAAAAGAAAGAATTTGAATTTTTAAGGAAGTCAGCTTATGAAATGATATTTAGGGGAGAATGTGAAAAGGTTTGAAGGCAGTAGTAGCGGCAAAGGCTGGGCATGCAAATTGTGAGAAAATATTTATATCCCATTCAGAAAGATATATTTTCTTCTATTCCGTAACTAGTATCTAAACATACACATTTTCAATACTGTTGTTATATCTTATAATGAAGGAACATTTATAAAAACTAAAACGTTGAATGTCTTGGTTAAAATATGTCTTTTTTAATATGTCATAAGAGTATGGACACATCTGCACTCAACTGTTTATCTTGCAATGTTAATTTGATGTGTTCTCTGAAAAACACTGCTTATTCAATTCAATTCAGTGACTAAAGTATTGACTCTTGCAAAAGTGTATTACAATGAGTGGCTCCTTGTTGATGTTCTGCATGTCCAGGGACACTATATATTCGCAGCTGCCTAGGTAAAGGCGGCCCTGGTCCTGGTCCATGTGGAGGATTCGGTAGTCACTGGTGTTGAAGGAGAAGCTGAATGGCCGGATGGTCCTCGTTTCCAGCAGCTCTGTGGAGGAAAAGTCAGTGTTGAGTGTTTCGATCCAAGTGGTCTCATAACATAAGGGAGTCAGGACTTTGGCTTCTGTTAACTATTTAGCAATGAATGTACTCTTGACATTTTTTTGATTTTGTATTAATACAACTGTAGCATATATTTTATTATATGTAATACCCAGAGACAGGTGGTATAAATGGGCAAGCAGGATTAAACCCTCCCTCTCTTCCAAAGATAACAACATGTCATTTGTTAGAATATATTCTGTTAACAAACGTGTTGAAGTGGATTATGTTGGACTTTTGTAAAACCATACAATTGTAACACACCAGCAATGGAGAAAAATACACAGAATCAGGCGCGTGGGACCGATTTTGAACCTGGGTGGGGGACGCTGAAATGCTAGGGCGGTTTGGGGGCATGCTCCCCCGAAAAGATTTTAAAAAATAAATAAAACACTTAAATGCTCATTTCTAATGACATTTGGGAACAGAATGAGCTAATTAGTGTGGTTATGAGAAGGTATTTGCAGTGACAGAAGATTGAGAATACTCAGACTACTGCAGCACTTCATTCAAGTCGGGGTGGAGCTATGAGGTTTTATCGACAGTTTGAGTATCCAATAGAGTTATGAGATTTAGTCACAAGCTCTTTTAATATTTTTCATTGGTTAAATGTTTGTAAAACACACAGACAGATGTAAAGGGTGACCAATAGCATTAATTTATGAAAAAAATAAAAATACCAAAATGTGGAGATACAAGTTCTGATGTATGCCACTGAATAAAGTGACGTTTATTCATCAATATTACTCCAAACAGAGAATTGTTCATTTAACACACTAACTACTATAATCATTAAGAACAGCTGATAGTTAATGTAGCTAGACACAGTACATGTTGAGACTTGGGTGTCATCCTGTGAGGATTGCTGTTTCTGTTGGTAAGTTGAAGCTAAGAGTATGAGTTTGAGGAGTTGTATTTTGCTATCGAAAAAAATCACTGCAATGTCGTTTTCTCTCTGGATGACAGTGTGAATTACTATGGCAGTTCTTGATGCAGCACCACTGCCCTACCATGGCGAAGTTTTCCAGAATCATGACAAAAAATGAAACCGGACCGTCTCTAACTCCCAGCTCCAACTCACCAACAGTGGGAGCGATCCTCACACGATGGCGTCCCCACCCCAAACATCCAACACGGTGTGAGGTGAACTAGTTGGCTAACTGATGGCTATCCATACAACTTACAAGCTCGTCCTCCTCAGTCTTTTCTACTCCTATGACCTGCTGTTCATCCTCCTCTGTCCTCTTCCTCTTAAAATATTGTAGGATGCTCATCTCTGTGTCAACATTTTGACTAACGTTACCAGTAAATCGTTTATGGACACGTAGCAATGGCACATATACACAATTTTGCTATGCTAGCTAGTTTGCAAACGTATGCATATTTGACAGTTTCATAGGCTAAATAATTATTTCGACAACAAAATTGTCGAACAAAACCAGCAAACAATCAGCAATTTCATGGGCTGAAATAGCTACGATATCCTACCTCAAATACAAAGTGGTAAATCTTTCATCTATACATTAGTGTGCACAAGAGTGCCTGAATGCTGTGTCGTAACCGACCTTACCTCAGGACGCAAGATTTTTTTCCACGGATGGTTTTGCTTGTTACCTTGCAGTGACAGATACTTTGCTCTCATCAAACTTGGCAACAGGCAAATGGTTCAGCGCGCCTAGCTACTCGAGTCTGATCCCTGCACTTATTATTTTTTAAATTGAATTATTTTTCTAAAAGTTGCAGAATGGATTCACCTGAAGACTGTCCAACTCAGAAATGCTCGGAGACAGGCAGGCAATGTGAAATAAAATTTGAGATTAGGAAAAAGAGGGGTAAACAAAACCTAGATTTTGAAATGTGAGGGGGGGCATGTATAATGGCTCCTACACCCATGCAAAAAATGCTTTGTGAATGAAAAATAATGAAGAAGTGATGCTGTGGCTGATTTGTTTCTAGCACAGACATATTCAGACACATATATTCTAGCACATATATTCAGACATCCTATCAGTGACAGTCATGTCAGGTGATTACACAGGGTGAAATGCCCCAAATATCTTCATTTGGGCTGATATTTTTTCCATTATATGTTGCTGATGCATCCGTAACATCATGAGCAGTGATTGAGAAGGTGCCTGTGAAATACAGCCATGGGAGGAAACATGGCATGAAACCTGGTGGTTATTACTGATTTGAAAAAAAATCAAAAACATGAATGCAGCTGCCTATCTGAGACCTTGTGATATAATGCATTGCCCAATATAATACGTTGCCCAACCCTAATAGTTTCACTGTTAAGCTACTGACAGACATCATCTCTAATCTCATGCCCAGCTGTCATGGCTAATACCTTTTTAATCTCACTTACCAACAATATAAACAATATATAACTAAACCCCTTTGTTCTGGGATCCACCTTCCAGCAGGTTCTTGTATAGTTAAGAGTACAAATATGTGGCAAATATTTTTTTTCATAATGCGGCATTTTGAACTGAACAGAACATTACAGAACATAGAAAGTAAAACAGGCAAACCTTCACCAAGCTTCTGTGATTCTGGGATTAGTAAAACTGGGATTAGTATCAACACAACAAGAATCTGTTCCTATATCAGCATGCTTAGTTTGAGGATCAAACACTTTAATCTTATGCATACAGATAGAGCTTCATTTCTCTCTGTCATACAGCAGGTGGCAGTCATTTCAGTGCTATTCTCCCTCGCCGTGTCTATGCGCCTCTTGCTGAGTTCCTCTGTCTCTAATGCTGAGTGTGAACAAGGGACCGGAGCAGGTGCGGAGATGAAAGATTAGTTCAGCTGTCTGAGCATGCTGGATAGCTGCACACTGAACTGTCCCTTTCTGTGCTCTCAGAGCTTTTTCTTCCTCTGTCATATACACTAATGTGATTTTTTTTTTTTTTAAAGCAAATGTTTTTTGTTATCACAAATGTACACATAGCTTTGTATTACAAAGACCAGACAATTAATAATGTCATAGAGGTATCATGTGACTCGAGGTCAATTTAGAGAGGAAGTAAGAAAGACAAAGAGAGAAAAGGCTGCAGGGTGGGGTTGGGACAAGCTGGTTGGCTTTAGATATAAATCTGGAGTTATGAAGAGGTGCTGACATCGTTGCCCTCTACAAGCACAAGTGGAAGTGCATGTTTAGCACAGAGAAACGGTGACACAGACCAAACCTATAAATTACTTCATGTTAACCCCATACCATTCTGCACTTTGATCTCAGAGGATCGCTGAGCTTCCTCCCAAATAATAATCTGACTCAACCAGGGTTCACTGAATAAATAGAAATGGAATTAGTGGTAGTGCTGGGAAGGTCACATCCATACACTTGGTTCTGTTGTTGATTAGATTTCAGATAATGCATACGACAAACCGAAATCATAAATCTGCTCCATGTGAATGCTATTTAATATAACATAGCTGTAGGTCAGTACTCTCACAGTGACCGTAATACCGTCTTGGTTATAAAAATAAAAAAAATCATGCAGCAAAAGCTATGTGTATAGGTAGGATAAAAAAATAAAAAAAACATAACAAGCAATACTCCTCTGGTTCCACTATTTCGTGTGACTGTGAGTAAGAACTACTAGTCATAGTGCAGGAGGTGGGATTTGTTACAGCTCAGGCTCAAATTCTGAATGGGGGGATGCACGGTGACTTAATGGTTAGCACATTTTCCTTGAACCTCTGGGGTTGGGGCCTCGAATTCTGCCTCCCCCATGTGTGCACAGAGTTTGCATGCTCTCCTTGTGCTTTGGGGGTTTCCTCAGGGTACTCTGGTTTCCTCCCCCAGTCCAAAGCTATGCGCTGTAGGCTGACTGATGTTTCCAAATTGTCCATAGTGTGTGAATGTGCGTGTGACTGTGCCCTGTGATGGGTTGGTACCCTGTCCAGGGTGTCCCCCTGCCTTGTGCCCCAAGTTCCCTCCGATAGGCTCCAGACTCCCCCACGACCCTGTGTAGGATAAGTGCTATGAAAAATGGATGGATGGATGGAATTGTTGTGACTGTAAACAATGTGACATCCATACTCAAGGTTTTTCCTTTATCTAAACAAAGGTATTGAAATTCTAAATATTATATATTTTATTATCAACTTATATGTAGACTGTATATAGACATTTTCATTTACGATGCCATTTAAAATCTCACATCCATGAAGAACTATATGGGTGTGTATGTGTGCAGGCTGTGAATTTGATGCTCTTATTGGTGCTCTAACTAGGTGGCAAAGTGTGCTGACGGTGTGTGTGTGTGTGTGTGTGCATGTGTGTGTGTGTGTGTGTGTGTGTGTCTCCCTCTGGCAGCTATATGGGTGATCCTCCAGCCATGTTCACAATCTTACTGGCACTCCCGGCATTCCTGACACCATCATGCTATTCTCAGAGCCCTCTTCTCATCCCTGTCCAACAGGCCTTACCCACAAAATCCACTATCTTTGGGTAAAAGAAGGGCAGAAGGTCAAGCTCCCGCCTGCAAAGAGCAGGCCAAACCTCCCAGATCTGTATATGTATTTACAAAGACCTGTAACTAGGAGAGAATAAGATGAACATGATGCAGAATCTCTTAACTAGGAGTGACTGAAACTTGTTAATTTCATACTCTGGTACTATGTCATTACTTTGCCATTATTATATGAAAACCAAGCCATTTTGTGTTCCCTAAACATGCAATCTGTGTTTAATGTTCATCTAGACTTGTACACAGTTTTCTTAAATGCATATTCATCTACCTTTTCTCATTTATCTGACTTGGTGACACCAGTCTGACCTCATTCCTTTAATCCATACTTTGACATCTCCTAGTCTGCTACATACACAGTCAAATAGTACAAAGCATGTGACTGGGTAGCTTCAGAGAACTGAAATTTTATTGAACTGGATGACATTCTGGCCTCTGAACTCAGATAAGTCACAGTGCATGACCCTTCTTATGACACCTCCGATCTATATTTACACACAGTTTAGTCATTTAAATATTTGAGCATTTCCTTGCTGAGATTAAGGTTAGGGTTAGATGGTTAAGTGTACACATAGTATTAAGTAGCTACAGTAATGTTTTTTTTTATAGCTTGTTGGATACCACATGTGCCCATAAGGAAGCAATATGTAGCAGTTTTGACCTTGTGGGGGGACAGCTGCTTTCTACCCCACCCCTCCCTCCCACCCCAAAACCTGCAGATTTTATTTTAAAAACTAAAAGAGCCAAAAGATTTCTTTTGGTTACTGTGGTTAAAGTTAAAGTTACATTTAGGTGGAAAGATACCATTATTAGATGCATTAATAATTATGGAAGGCCCTCACAAAGATGAAAACATGTGTGTGTGTGTGTGTGTGTGTGTGTGTGTGTGTGTGTGTGTGTGTGTGTGTGTGTGTAAACTTAAAGTCATATGAGCACAACGGGGAAGATGACATCATGGGTGCACTGTTTTTCTGCTGATTTGGTCCAATTCATCAGCCATTAAGAAACTTCAGTTCAGTTCAGAGTGCCAGTGTGTGATGTGTGATGAAAGAAAGTAGGCTAAGAGTGAAAGCCTGACAGGCGATGAATACATGGAAGCATAATTGGCCTAAAAGTAACAGATCTGCCCTGAAATACTCTACTGAACAAAACCATATGGAGCAGACTGTATGTACCTGTGTCTTGACAGTGGGAACAAATGTGCATTATGTATCATATATCTAGTAGGAGATATTTATTAAGTAACTGCAAAGAGAGTTTGGGAGAGAAATGTTTATGAATCTGATTATTGAAATATTTGCCAACTGGCCTTGACTAAGGTGACTATTAGTGTCTGTGTGCATGTGTGTGTGTGTGTGTGTGTGTGTGTGTGTGTGTGTACTAACTGGTGCCAGGGTTAAATCCACCAGCCAAAAGCTGGTGTAATGCGATTCATTTATGGAGAACAAAAGTGGTCACATTTTCCACTCTCTCTCGCTCTCTCACTCTTCTCTTCAGGCTGGCCTCACAAAGCCAGACCGTTTTGGAGCTGAAGAACACAACTTTAGCACAAAGAGAGGAATAGTTTAAATACAGTATATGGATGAGAATAAAATCTAATTAGGATTCCTCCATCAGGAGGAAACCTATTGTATTTGTTAGTATTCTTTTTCTGCTTCTTCCTCTTATAATTATTGCTCTCCTTATCTCCATAAAGTGTCCAATAACTCAAGATCTGAATGGTAATAAGTTTTGAAATTTGGCACATTCACACTACATGCCACGAGTAACTCCCACACCATAAATGGCCGACATGAGGCCATAGGTGGCGCTACAGGCCACCCCAAAATGTACGTGATTTTCCCTCCGCCCTATAAGTCCAAAATGTCTGAAAATTGGTATACATGCCATATTTCTCATGGGGAACAAAAAATCCATTGGGGGCCCATAAAGTCCGCCATGATAGATTTTCCAATACATTGATAATTTGTCCAAAACTACAAAAATCTTCTCCTCATGAACCATAGGTCCAATTTACTTGAACTGTAGTGTACATGTCTTTCTATATGGTGATAAGCAATAAGGAATCAAATAAAAATTGGCCGAATTATTCACACATTGGTGAATTTACAACTGTTGCACACATTTCTTGTGTCCACAAATCAATGGAACATTAACCTATGGACTTGAGGACATTACAGTATATTACCAGGTGCGATGGCAACCTCACATCTCCAAAAACAATAACATTAAAAGGAATAATAATGTCTGTTACTGCATATTATTTTTAACAACAGCTTTATCGCCCGATAGATGGCGCTGTTTGTGTTGGATCGAGCCAAAGTACACTTTAGTGCATATAGCTTAAAAAATTGCATTGTAAACTGAACTGTATTCACTGACTAATGTATTTTAAATAAGCGTTTTTGTATTTCTTTTCAGTTTCACAAGAAATGTAAGAGAAAACTGTCAAGAAAAAATACACGAGTGCACTTATGGAACAAAGTAAAAAGCATCAACTTTACTTTTTTGCCTGAGTGGTCATTCAAGCCGCTCTACAAGCTGAAATGTGTTTAGCTATCTGTATATGCTCACTCAGAATCCCGTGAGCAGAGGACTGATAACTAAAAGATGAATTTATAATCTGCCATTGATCCAAATGCGTTGAAATGTTGTATCTCTGGGATACATTTCTCTACCGTGTCTAGTTTGAAATGGTCCACAATCTTGAGGAGGAATCCACTGCTTGCAGCTATATTATTAAATATTAAAACTGAGATGATAACACTAAGTATATTACCCCTGACAGCCAGGAGTGTATTCGGGGTTATAATATTGCAAATGTGCTTTTACCTGGAACTGAAAAAAACAGCTGGTGGTGACTCATTTCTGGGGCAGGGTGGAGGGATGCACTCCAAGGCATAAGGCAGACCTTCTGACACAGCATTTAGTATTTCTTTATGTTTATGTATAATCGCATGTAGCACACATGCTCATTCATTATCTAGATTTATGTCCCATAACTAAAATCTATCATTCATAATCATAATTTGAGAGCAACCAACATGCATGTTTTAACTTTGAAATTCTTACAAAAATATGCCCTGCTAATATCCCGCTCCACACAGCCACATGGTGTACACACTTTTGTAGCACACACTCACTCTCTCTCTCTCACTCTCTCTCTTGCACACACACACACACACACACACACACACACATTCTTTTAGACTGGACTAAATTGTTAATTCTAATAATGTGCAACATGTGACAAACTGTGTAGAGCTTTTGCTAAGTAGGTCATTAAAGCTTATTATGCTCTCAGAATTCAAGTGCAAGCTGCCACTTTAGCCAAGAGCACAAGGTTTTAATGGTATGGCCACTAGGGCACTACACTGTATTTATTAAGAACACCTACAAGTGTATAGAATTGGTGACAATAATAACCACTTGTTATCATGCCATTTATTCTAACCATCAAAGGAAAGAGACCACCTTAGGACTACCACTGACGTGCTAAGAATGGTCCACCACCTTAATAACACCTTGCCAGCAGTAGTCCTATTGTGGGCCACTTCCACTGATGGACTGGATAGAAGGGGGCTTATAAAAGGGGGCTACAGTCAAAATCTATCTGTAATAGATTTATTAGGTAAAATGGCCAATGAACTGGCAATTCAAGGTACTGTATATGTGACCAACACAAAATTTGCCTTAATACAAAATGGCAGACTGTCCACAGATCAAGGACTGGGTGAATTATAGGACAGGCGGTTTCCACTTAATTAAAAACCCCACTGCTGACTGTAATGTAACAGGGAGTCAGAAAAGCCTAAATACTTCAGTTTATTCATGGTGGAGATATGATATTATATTTATAAACAAATGTGTTTATGGTCTTAACCTTAGCAAACCCACTGCCAACATCACTATGAAGAGAAAGCTGGTTTATAATCTGGTTTTCAGCAGGAAAGGAAACATATGTTCACTGCTATGTCTACAGTACAATCAGGTCAGAAAGCAGATTCTGGCTGTTTAAAAAGGGCAGAAAACAATCCGTGTCTGTATGTTTCTTTTGGTAAACGCTAAGTCGAGTCTAGTCTAAACTCCAGCTGCAGACCCATCTTTACAGCTGTTTCACCAACCAATTCAGCAGTTTATCGGGAAAGGAAGCCATTAAAGCAGCCTCATAGGTCTCGTATCATTGCTACAATTTCCTCTTCGGGAAACAAACAATATGTTCAAAATCTGTATTATTACTCCACACTCTTTCCTCAGATTTGACAGGCCCAAATAAGAAATGAGCAGGACCTCGTGGTGTGATGATTAGCAATCTAACACTAATCTGTAGTATTATTTAAAACATTATAAGCACTCTGAGTTGAATTAGTGGCTGCTGGCCAGTAGAGCTGGCTGTGGGCCAGAACACATGGAAACATGCCATGAAAGTGCACACAAGTCTATATTTCCTACAACTCTAATGAATGTTGTTTATTGAGTACTAATATTAGATCTCAGATGATCTTATCATGAATAAAACTAAGGTTTGATACCATAAAATATGTCTAAATACTTAACTTTCAAAGGGCAGTGTATTCCAAAGTATATTTTACAAGGCGGCCATGGCAAAGGGTTAGATGTGTGTATAATTCCTCAGAGTTTCTCTTGGGAAACAATGTAAAACAGGTCAATCACACTGACCTATTATGATTGTTGCTGTTTCTCCCTCTCCTCGTATTAAAGTTCCCCATAATGGAAACAAACTGTCCGTCCAAATGTCCGGTTACAATATGTTCAAGAAACACTTCACTGGATAAACTGTAATCTTAGCTTTAGCGCACTGCAAATGTAACACAAAAAAACACCCCACATATTAGAGCCTACAAAGAAAAGTCCATCATTACAATGAGAGACATCTAAAAGTTTTATACAAGATATAAATTCAGTGTTCTATGTCTCAGTTTAAAGTGATCACTTTCTTGTCACTCATCATCTTTGTCTAAGATAGAGATCTAAAACTGCTGTACTTTCAGCGACTGTGCTGTTAAATGATCATTTAATTCATCACTATCGCTCTTTTCTCATCCAAACCGCTGTACTAGAGCTGGAAGACGTGAGTTCTGACATTAGAAGATTCATCAGAAGAAAAAAAAAAACCCTTTCCCATAAGGCTATTTCTGATCTCTCAGCTATTAATCCTGCTCGTTTTTCCAGTTATTGAGCATATGCATATCTTTCTACTTTCCAAAACTGTTTCCCACATTTCCAAGGGAGCATCACGATCAGTCCTGTGGCGTCAGGCAATCTGGGAAAAGGGCTTCATTCCAGGAAGAGACACCAGGCCTGCTATATCTCAATCTGTCCATTAGAAGACTACGGGGGTTGGAGGGATATGTAAACCCGGTACAAGTTTCTGTCACTGCTTAGTTACTTGGTTACATATAAATCTACAGTGATTCAGACGGGAGCTGGATGACACCAGCTGAAGCTCCGCATGTGTATTTGTGTGTGTGTGCATGTGCGTGTGCGTGTGTGTGTGTGTGTGTGTATGCGTGCGTGAGTGTGTATGCCATACCAGAGCAGGTTGCTGGCGTCAGGTGCCTGTGTGCTCTGGGGGGCTTCCCTGTGCTCCGCTAAACACAGCAACCGCACAGGCTAATAATACTCTGGCAACTACACAAGCCTATCCCATTTCTCAGAACAGGGATCTGTTCCACTGTCACCTTCGCACACAATACCTCCACTCAGACCATGCTCATAATTAACTTCACACACACACGCACACACGCACACACACACACACACACACCGAGAGAACATCGCAAATGCATACAGTATATTTAACCCTTTATTCATCAAGGTTGCGACAAATGTAACAGTAAAACAAGCATACGCAAATTTCATCATCAGTTTTCTTATCAGTCAAAAATGATTAAAAAAAATGTATCTTTTGGTCATGTATACGATCACATTTGTCTAAATGCAAACCTGAAAATGCTTAATCTGCATATTAAATAATCAAAATCAATAGCAGTATCATCAGCAATTATAGCACATAGAGTAAGTAATAACAACAAAATTTGGCAAATAGCATTAATCATCTCAAACAAGAAGGTGAACCTCATACATTAATTATAAATATAATTTGTAAGTGTGACTCATTTTCGGTGTTTGATGAACTGCATTGCGTACATGAACTAAGGATTTGTTTATTTGCTCCGAATGGAAACTTGATCACCGAGTTTTAATTAATTCTTTAATTAAATTTACCTTTAAATTAAATCCATCCACCCATTTTCCATACATGTGAAGGAGCCTGGAGCCTGTCCTATGGAACTAGGATAGGTGGGGGACACCCCATCGCAGGATACAAACACACACATTCACACACACTACTTTGAAATGCCAATCAGCCTACAGCGCATGTCTTTGGACCAAAGGAGGAAACAGGAGTACCCAGAGGAAACCCCTGAAGAGAGAGAGCAAGGGAGAACATGTAAACTCCATGCACACAGGGTGGAGGCGGGATTCAAACACCCAACCACGGAGGTGCGAGGCAAATGTGATAACCACTAAACTACTATGCATGCTTTAAATGAAATCATTAATTAAATCCGACTTCAGCTAAATGTGAGCTATTTGAGTTCTAAAAAAAATGTAAAAATAAAAACCTCACTATAAATCGATCATATTACATGCAGGTAAGGATTTGACATTTGCGTAACATTTGCTCTTTTATTTGCAGCAGACTCAGACAAAAGCACCTCAAACATAGATTCACTCAAATAGTGTAGTTTTCCTTCTTCTGTGCGCTTCTTCCTTCGGATCTTGGATGACTCTTACTTGAAGGTGAATTGGGGTGTGTCGTTTGCATGCACAATAAGAGACTAGTGAGAGCTTATGTCCACACAGTTGCTTCATCATTTGTGCTCAAACCACAGCTTATTTTAATGCTGTACGACAGTTTTATTAATCAAACGCAGACTCGTTTATATCCATTCTGTGTGATGAAATCTTCTCAAAACTTTGATGAATATGGGCCATAGTGTGCACACAACCCCAAATCCTCTGTAACTTTTACACACATATCTGCACACAAACCTTCCACACACACACACACACACACACACACACACACACACACACACACACACGTCCTTCTCTCTACCTCAACCTCCATCTCTCTTGCCTCTGGGCTGCTCATCAGTCCTCTCCTTTCAGTTCCCTCCCACGAATCCCTCTTCCATATTTATCTTCTCTGTTTCCCTGTCCTCTCTCCCCACTCCCTCTTTCTCTCTCTCTCGCTCTCTCTCTCTCTCTCTCTCTCTATCTCAGTGCACATTGTCCCCTACCTCTAGACCTTTCTTCTTCATCCATCCAATTTATTCTACTGCCATTCTACTACTATTTACTGCCATTCTGCTGTGCCACACAATTTATTTTCCTAAATCCAGTATCTTCTGCTTCTCACAAATTAAAGACGATTTCCGTCCTTTCTTAAGCTCTCTGCCTTCATTTTTAAATTCTGTTTGTCCGACATATTCCTCTTCATCTCTTCCTTGGTCTAAGGTTACATGCGAAGGCCAGTGTCCTGGGATCAGGATGCCACGTTAAGCCAGTGCTCTGCCTGCACAGTGCCAACAGGTCCTGCATTCAAATCTTCCTGTGGAGACTGCAAGTGTGTATGTGTGTCTGTGTAAATTTGCGGTGTGCCTTTGTCAAAGAGACATTTGATCAAAAAGTCATGCAGTCCAGAGACAGACAATGAGCTGAGTGCATGGGTGAGTGTGTGGGTGTGTATGTGTGTGTTATTGCTTCTAAGAACTAAGAGCATACTCATGTCAGGATCTGACCTACTGGCTGCCAAGCCAGTGTTAGATGCTTAGGGCTACAGGCCGTTGCATAAATGTGTCTGTATTTAGCCGTGACAAATGTCACTTAATCGTACAGAACAAACACCTTTTCAGGAACTAAAGTGTGTCATTATTCTCCACCTCTTTGTGTATAAGCAGAGCCTATAGTTATAAATTCTAATGGCATTGTGAGAGACTTTTTAACATCAAACGCTCCTCTCTCTGCATGACTCTCTTTGTGCCCCACAGTGACACGTCAACATGCAGGGGGGATGATGGGTAGTCACTTCTCTACAGCATTAATTGGGCGATGAGGCATGCTGGTGATACACTCTGTCAGAGAAGGACAGAAAGTGATAGGCAGGGAGTGTGTGTGAGAGAAGGCACCGTGTAGTGAATATATAGGCGAAAAATTGTCATGCTGCAAAATTCGGCAACGGACGACGGTTGTCACAGACGTACCATTAAAAACATTTCCTTAACATTTTCTTAACAGAAAATCCTATATATGTGGTTCATTCAAGTATGTTGAATGAAAAAAAAAAAGTCTTTTCTGACATACAATGCCTTCGACAATTAGGAGCAGAAACAAACAGAGCAATTATTCTCAAATCATGCACTCTTGCTTGTACCCAATCTACTGTAGAGCTGGCCAATACATTACAGCTGCTTCATTAAATTGCAAAGCTGGTTCAGTATAACTGAAAAATTGAATATGATGAAAAGGGGAGGTGTTCGAATGTTAATCGGATGTATTATGAGAAAACAACGATTTCTCTTCTGCTATGTGTGCAATAGTAAACAGAAACCATGCTCACCTTTGTAAGACAGATACACTCTGGGGGTCGGGCGGAGGTTGCCATGACAACTGTGCGCACACACACTCAGTAAGAGGAGGAGGAGTGGGAGGAGGGCCCGGATCGTCTCCATGGAAATGACAGCAGAGTTAACCTTCCGAGACCTGCAAGATGGCATGAGAGAAGTTCAGGAAAAGTTCCAGGCAAACACACTAAACAACAGTCGTGTGTTTATTTTTCGAGTTCATTCCAGTAAGTTTCCATAAATCAACAAGCACCATTAAGCAGGAGCAGTTTTGGAGAAAAAAAAAAACTTCCAGTCTTTAGGGATTAACTAGAAAGTTGAACAAACCCTCTGAAAGGCAGTGAACCAAATTACAGGCCACGCATGGGTCAGCGCGCATGCGACGCACTGCCTCTCCCTCATGCCATACGTGGAGGTTGTAAATGTAACACAAAAAGGAAACAAAGCCTTAAAAGGGGCGTGTTAACTATATATTTCCCGACATCTTTCCAGGGTGCTTTAGGGGGCATTAAGTTTTGCCTACGCAAAAAACTTTTCACCTTGATTTCGAACATTCATAGCTGAAAATTTAAGAGACTTCATTGAGGCAAAAGCAACAAAAAAAAAAGATGTTTATTAAAATTATGATTACAACCATGTTATTGGAGGTTTTTAGGTCTTCTACCTTTTGTTAGTCGTGGCTCTTGAACCCACCCCTCCACAGCATAAGCAGAAACAAACCTCTTGATTTAGTAGGAAAAGGTATCAGACCATGCTCCGATTAGAGATTATAGAAGGATGCGCTGCAAATTGAAAGGGCTCTTAGATTCAGCAGCCAAGGCAAACCCCTGTCAAACTGCCTTGCTTTAAATCTTAAACTCATTCTCAGACAGCGGGTAACCACAAACATGGGGGGCCTCTGTAGCTTCTGTCTCTACAGCCATGGTGCAAGGGAGAGAGAGAGAGAGACAGAGAGAGAGAGAGAGAGAGAGAAAGAGAGAAAGAGAGAGAGAGAAGACAATGCAGCACATATCTGTGTGTAGATGTATGCTAATAATGAAGGTAACCCTAGGAGTTGTTTGTGGGTCCACACTGACATTCTACCTTTAACTACATACCTTTCATATTAGTTTCATTGTACAGAATAATTCAGATGTTAGTGAATACTATGCTTTAAGTGGAATAACTGAATAAGCTAAGATTTTAACGGGTTAAGAAAATTTGCAAGTAGGCCATTATAATCTATAAAAAGCAACAAGAAGTGTGGAATGTAAAGTGCTAGAACAGGCCTAAGCCAGAAGCATATTTCTGCTGCATTAATAAATCAAAGGGCCTCTGACACTGAACAATGACTAATGATAAGCAGTTAATCTGAAATTCAGTACCTATATAAAAACTTATATTTATACACTTATATCATTTCTAAAACATTTATGACATGAGCTCATGCATGATGCAGTTGCAGAACTACATCCTTCACTGTTAGCTGCCACGATAAAGCCTGAAACAAAAACAAAAAAAGACATTTGGAGAGCTTTTAAGATTCCTTTATGAAAATAAATAAATAAAGCTGCTGATATGGATTGGCTGGAAGGAGAAACTTGAGAGCAAACAGTTTTCCTTTTATCCATCAGATGCTACAGGGACTTATATATTTAACACTATAGACTTCTCCCAGCAGTAGTAGTGCTTTTATTATAGGTACTCCTCCTGTTTCCTCCACAAATTTCCCCTGGCTGTGGTCACTACAGAACTGGAAGTTTGAGCTAAACATAAATGTGTCTGTACTATATCCTCGGCTACTTGCGGTGAAAAAGCAAGGTGTGTTCTGTGTGGCCTACAGAAGACCTATCTTTAAAAGTCTGCACATGTCTACTCACTAATTATGAGCCACAAGTGGCAGTGAATGTGTCATTATCTGTGTGTGTCGTATGAGTGTGTTTGTGTGTAATGAGACCACACCTGGACACACACTAAGAATAAAGAGGCGTACAGTAGGTAGAGCAGACAGACCTCTCAGAATAGACCGAGATCTAAAAATGTCATTGGAATGAATAAATAAATAAATAAATAAATAAATGTGCTCTGTGCTCATCTTGTTACATATTATGATCAGAATAAAAGACTGTGTAATTTTAAAAATCAGCACCAAAATATGGAGAAACAGATGGGTAAAAAGAAATGGCCATCTATTCACCTCATATCAAAAACATGATAAAACATGATTCCTGAGTATTCATTTAGACAGCAGATCTTTATCTGTTCATGTGATGCTTTGCCCCTGCAAAGTGCCGCTAATTCACCCATGCGTGGTGAGAAAACATGAGGGTGTTTGTTGATGTGATGGCTGTATTTCAGGGTCAGCTTGAAATGAAGTCTTACTGGCTGACAAAAAAAAAATAAAAAAATGAACAAAGGTTGAAGGTAGTCCTTTTAATGCAAGTCAGTCTTGTGATAAGGAATGCAGAGTCCTCAGACGAAAGATCCACCGACAAATGAATGGTTTAAAGGTTCTTCCGAATAGAAGTCTGAGAAAGGGGACAACAGCAATGACAGCATTTTTCATGAGCTCGTTTTTCAAAAGAATGTATGTTTAATGTTAATAGTGCTCTCTTATCACACAAAAAATCGGTAAGATGAGAGCCATCTGTCTCAGTAATGCATACAGATAAATTACTCAAAGCTGCAGCTTAGAAAATCTTCCCATGCATTACGTGAGGAAAAAGGCCCCAAGACAGCCATAGCTAGTTCTGCGCTATAAAGGAAACCTTAAACCTGAAAAGCCTACAATCCTACACAGGTAAATCATCAGGTAAGCTGGCCTGGCTATTAAAGGGCAACTAATCTAGACTTACAGGCTGTAATGTTTTGGGGTTTTTTTACAATCAATTTTGTTCACTGTAAACAGGACAGTGAAACTAGTGTGTTCTCCCAGTGCCAACTGTTAGGTATTTTCCTATCATGATATTCCTGGGGAGTGGTGAATATTAATGAAGATAGTGCCGTACACAGTGTGCTGCTGGTGCGTACATTGGGCCCCATTTATCAAGCAGGATACAAACAAATTTGTTTGTAAATCATTCACAGGAGCATTTACACAAGAAATTTGGTATTCATGAAATACCATGGGGAAAAAAAACAAACATTTGTATCTTACAAGATCTTCTGAATTTGTGTAAATTCAGCATTACAGAAACTTTTGTAAATCCAGCATGAATTTTTTCTTCGGTACAAAAACATTTACACACAACTAAAAGATTCATAAATGAGGCCCAGTGTATCTACATCGAGTGGCCATTTTATGAGTTAAACCTACCATATTGTTTTGGTTTGTATGTATAAAATGACCGACTGTAGCCCATCTGTTGCTCTGCAGTTTGTCAGCTACCCTCTACACTCTCCATCACATGTAATCATAGGCTATGATGCAAATTGTGCATTGAAAAAGATGACCTAGAGGCTCTATACTCTTTGCTCAAGGTGTATAAACAAGGTAGGTGTGTCTAATAATATGGTCAGGAAGTCTGCACAGTAGTTCTGTGTCTATCCCCCAGCCATAGAATATGTGGTCAGCAGTGGTCTTGTGGTATTCCCTGTATATGCAGCAATCCTGTTGAGTTAGCTAATAGTGAAGACAGATATGTGGCAGTATAGTTTGCTCTATGTTATTTCATCTGCGAAAGATTATTGTTCATACCTGAAGTGACTACTACCACTACTACTACTACGCATAACAATGTTTCATTTACACAGCACAACTTTTAGACAAGTGCCACAATAAAATCAGACAGCAAACAATCATTACAAATAATTATCATGTAAAACAACAAAACAGCACAGGGAGATAAGAAGAATAGTGGGGTAAATTAAATCACACAGGCAAATATATACTCATTGGCCAAATTAACAGGAACACCTGTATACCATTTATCCATGAAATTTTCCAGTCAACCAATCATGTGCTAGTGGTGCAATGCATAAATGTCAAGAGCTTCACTTAATATTCATATCAAACATCAGAATGAGGGAAAATTTGATCATAGTGATTTTGACCATGGCATGGCTGTTGGTGGTAGACAGGCTCATTTGAGTATTTCAGAAACGGCTGATATCCTGGGATTATCACAAGCAACAGTCTATAGAGTTTACACAGAATGGTGTGAAAAACAAAAAACATCCAGTGAGTGTCAGTTATGTGAGCAGAAATTCCTTGTTGGTGAGAGAGGTTAGAGGAGAATGGACAGACTGGGTCAAGCTGATAGGAAGTCAGATAACTCAATTAATGACTTTTTTACAACTGTGGTGAGCAGAAAAGCATCACAGAAGGCACAGCATTCCGAACCTCGAGTCAGAAGACCAAATCGGGGGCCACTTCTGTCAGCCAAGAACAGGAATCTGAGGCTACAGTGGGCACATGCTCACCGAAACTGTACAGTTGAAAATTGGAAAAACATTGCCTGGTCTTTTTCTAATCTTCACCTGTCCATACTAATTTGTGCATACAATTGCCTTTCAGGCTTAGTAAATCTCATTGAGGGTGCTAATTGTATCTGTTTGCATAGACACCATGTTTTCTTCTGTACTTTTAGTAGGAAATGTCCAAAGTGCATATTCATTAAGGCTGCCAATCAAAACAAACTCAACGTTATTTTTCTCATTTGAAAGACTAAATCGTCCATAGATCCTGTAAGTAAATCAGCTTCCACATTTTTGTGGGTGTTTATCAAGTTGCTTGTGCTACACACACAACCTTTACAAAATCAGTAATTGCACGTTACTTTAACTTACAATTTGGTCTTTACCCAGAAAAGTCTCTTGCTCAAATATGTTATACAATAATGAATCTGAAAGGGCAAAGAGACACTTGTCACCAAAATAGGTAAAGCTTGCCTCTGTTTTCAAACTTGTCTCTGAAACAAGATCCAGAAAGTACAGAATAAAATTTTTGTAAGAAAGAACATTCATTCCTCTATGCTAGAAGTGAAAATACTGGTTTTATTGGAAATAATGCCTTGTTCACTAATAAACACTGTTCTCATAATATTAACAGCAAAAGCAGCCACAAGTAACACATGACCAACAAGAAAAAACAGAGACTCTACAATGGTTTATTCTGCAAAAGCAGCCTTGCCGTTCTTCTTCATAAAGGCCAAAGGACATCAACAGTTAATGACCAGACATGCATGCATGCCAACAAAACAGAAGACAAAAAATTTGACATTACTCATCGAAAACAATATTTATCACATTAAACTGCGTCTCTGAACTGTATTTACTTGTTCTGTACTTTTAAAGACTTCGTTAAATTTCCATGTCTCGCTATCCAGAGTTGACCATCTTTGTTACTCACAGCTATAAAACATCCTGGAGTTTAAGACCAAAGCCTTTTTCCTGGCGAGAGAAATAGAAGCATGGGGAAAGAGTTATAACAAACAAGTCCTGAAGCTGTTTGCTCCCTCAGGGTTGCTGTTAAGTGGACAGTACGTGCTGTTAGTTGTGACAGAATGTGTTTTTCTAGGCCACCTGCTCTCAATGGACCTGGAAATAGTGGTATATAAGGAGAAATCTGAGGTTTAATGCTTCTTGTTGGTATATATTCTAAGATTTATCCTAATATGACAAATCAACTTTTCTCACATTATGGTGAGAGCCAAATACTTCTAATAAATCCTTCCTTCTAAATTTGATGTGCTTAAGACGAGAGAATTCCACTTTCTTTAATTTGCTGAATAAAAGTACTACTTAAAGAATGGTTTAAAGAAAAGCCATTTGGAGAACTTTTTGAACATTTTAGCATTACAGCATATTTTATGTACAGTACAGTGACAGAATACCGACAGAATATCACTTTCAATAATTCTTCTTTAATACAACAATGTTGAAGATTTACACTAATTATGTCTACGTTAAAGTTAGAATTCCTTAGCATAAAACAAACTCTAGTGGACAATGCTAGAGTAAAACCCCAAGGACCAAGAAGAACAATAAAGATGGCAACAAGGTTGCTGTCTGGAGTTTAACTGTGGCAGTGGAAAGTGCTTTCTACAACACTGGTCCAAAATCTCCCATAGGTGTTCAGCTGGGTTGATATCTAATGACCGTGAAGGCCATTGAATATGATTGACATAATTTCAATACTCAAATACTCAGGCAATCAAGACAGTCAACAAGTAAATTCTCTGTTTGGACTCACCAACCAGCAGATTTCCTTACAAAACTAGATAATTGTGTATCTACAGTACTTTGCATAAGTATTAACCCCTGCTCATCTATTCTCAGAATGATGAGCATTTTTTGGGGTTTCCACCAATAGTATCACTTTGTGCGAAGGCCAAATGGTTTAGTTTTGGTCTCATCAGACCAGAGAATCTTATTCCACACTAAGTCTCCCATGTGCTTTTTGGCAAACTCCATATTTTTCTTTTTCCAATAATGGCTTTCTTCTTTTCACTCTTCCATAAAGCCCAGATTTGTGGAGTGCTATGATTGCCCTGTGAACAACTTCTCCCATGGCCTCTTGGTTGCTTCTCTGACTAATCCCATCTTTGGTGACATTTGGTGGACAGCCTCCTCTAGGCAGTCTCGGGTGTGCCATATTCTTTCCATTTTTAATAATAGATTTAATGTTCTCCATAGGATGCTCAAAGTTTGTGCCTTCCATGAGCAGGTGTATTAAAATTGAGATTTTCCATTCAACTACTTATGTGACTAATCATGTGGCCAGAACCAGTTTCACAGCAATGGCATGAAACATTATGTGATCATAACTTTAAATGTTTTTTATCCGTAAATAATTTTACAAACTATATTGAGTGTCCCCCTCAATTCAGTACCATAGGATATTTTGTGTAGATTCATGACATAAAATTCCAGTTAAGTCCATTTCAGTTCCAGGTTGGAACACTGCAAAATGTGGAGCACTTACGCAGTGCAGTGGAAGTGAACTGACAGTTTTAAATGCAGTTTTTAAAAGTTTTTTTTTAAAGGATGGTCAGACCAAATATTGATTTGATTGAAGGTTTTTTTTTTTTTTGCTATCTACTGTTATTTATCTTTTCTTCACATGCTTTCTTTAGATGACTTGACCCCAGTGAGAAATATATGTATATATAATTAAAAAAATATATAATATACAGCATAATATGATATAGAATATAGACAGGAAGCCTTAAGGTGCGATGCTGACAGATGTTCAAATGCACACAGTTTTCAAGTGCACACAGCATCAGGTAAGAACAGTGACTAAACAGAATGACAGACTTGTGCTATGCCTGTCAAGAGGACAAGAACACTTAAAGGGCTTGCCTAACATAATTTCTCTGATAATAAATGATTTAAAAAAAGAAAAGGTTTAAATTTAAGGCCTTTATTGGGAATAGCATTATTCATAGCCGCTTGGAACAGTTATATTTTTAACATATATGCATACTTCCTACATTCACATAGTTGAGTCCATGCCATGGATGAGGGAATCATGGACCCTTTCCAAGACTGTGTTTGGCCACTGCACTGGACTCTGTGGTACTATATTAATGCAAGGCAATGTGCTGAAATTTGCAGTTCCTTGCTAAGCTTCTCCACCTTAAATACTGGATTTGCCAGCTCTCTTCAAAGGCTGCTAAATGACAGAGGTCTTGTGTAGCACATGTTCATGTGACCACTACTCTCATATCATATCATATCATTTTCACCTCAACAGTACTGCTGCTGATATGACACTAAGCAACCTGCAATAATGCCATCAAAACACAGGCAAAACCAAAGCGAATGGCATGAAGCTCAACAGTGGTATGAAAGTATTTAACAAGTTTACGTTCATTGTCAACGGAAAGCTTGAATCTACTCATTTTTCCCAGTCCAAAATAACTGGGCCATGTCTTCCTGCTGCAACATGAGACCTGTTCAAAAGAAGATCTCGAGTGAACAGTTGTTTCAGGAATTATAAATGCAGGTGCCTCTGCTTCCAAAGGGGATAAGAACACGACATGCCTGGCAGCACAGTAAAACTGGGGCTCTTGCATCATGTAGCACTTATGTACTTCATAATACACCCCCTAAGCACACATACACACGACCTCTGCCAGTCTCTGTTTATAATCCCCATCCCTCTCTCATAAGAGCTTGATCTCTCAAACCTCTTATGTTGTAATACTCCAAATCAAGATAGAGAGCATTTGGAGGACTTTACTCAGGGGAGGGATCTGTGCGCATCACATTCCAACACCTCTTTTGATGGGCCTCACTCTTTTCATTTACATGATAAACACTGGATTCCTTAGTCATTATCCAGCCCTTGTAACAGGCTCACCTATTCATAGTTCACAGCTGTTTTCCAACATCAGGTTGCTTTATGAGGGAGACCAATTTTTATCATGTTTGCTTTGGTATTTTCCAGGATTAAGTGTAGTGAGTTATGAGTTATGTAGTGAGCCACGGCCGGACATTTGTTTGTTGCTAAGCAGCCCATGTACTACAGACTGCAGGAAAATTTTACTCAGCTCCACTTTAAGAAACCTGAAAACTTTATGATACATGGCTAATTATGTGGGATAATCGATCTGCTAACTCATCAGAATATTGTCACTAACTAGTGCAACTCTTCCCTGAACTCAACATGGTCTAATAGAGCGCTTGTATTAGTCTCTTTAATATGACTTCATGGCTTAATTTTTCTTTGCCCTTTCAGCCCTTTCAGTAAAGAGAATAGACTCACTGGCTGTCCATGTGCTTTGAAATGGATTACAGTAGGTCTTTGGTTGGCAAAGGCTCAAGAATCCTCAGAATGGAGGCTTAATACCCCCCTGGGCTGACAGCTGCAGGGATAAACCACCCTTGCTCACTGTCATTGACGCCCCTGTGTTGTGCCATTCCCCGTAAAAGTGGCACCAGAATTAGGAGGGGAGGGTAAGGGAGATCGAGGTGAACGTTGAAGTCTTGTCAGGTGCTTCTGCTTTTCAAGTGTACAATGATACATACAACCACTAAAGCGTTCTAAAGATTTCAGCATTAAAAAAAAATAGTCTGTTAATTATTAAGAATATAATGCAACCAACTATGGTAGCATTTTCCATGGAAATTGACATTAGTAACAAATGAGCAATTTTCTACCAAGAAAATGCTAGGAGGGATATGACATTGCCTTTAACCTCTCACTCTGCCACCTATATGGACCTCATTTTCTTAAGGACTCTCTCAAAGCTACTCTTTAATCCACTCCTACATGTAAATGTGTGAAAATACATAAAGGTTCAATATTTTTCAATCAGTTTGATATTAATTGTCAACATTAAGCAGTTGACATGAAAAGCTACACAGGCCGACTGAACTTTGAAGACAAACCAAAAAAAGGGTGTCGGTGAATAATCAGCCCAATTCGAGGTGAAAAAGTGACAATGTGACAACACACGCAGAAGAGAATTCATTTTCTTAAAAGGCGATAGATGAGGCAGGATTTGATGTGAGACCATACTTATTAAAAAAGTAGCACCTTGCCACCTCCACTGAGGTCTCACTAAATTATCACTTGTACCCTTGCTTTCCACTCCTCTCGACCCCCCCCCCCCCCCCCAAGTCCCATCTGGCTCACGGCTGACCCCCAGAAGCTCTCATGACAACCGTCTCCAGTAGCTTGTTGTATTTGCGGAGAGCAACAAGGCTGTGTATGACTAACTCTGTATATATTTATGCATGTGCATGTGTTTGCATATGTGTTGGGACAAGGAGAATCCTGGCAACTGCCTGAAAGCAGAGCCATTGATGACAAATGGGAGGCTGAGAGTGTGGTTGAAGTGATGAATAAAACCCCGGAGAGCAGCTAAATAAGTATCGTCGAAAGAAAATCCATCTGATTTCAGCTGAAGGGAGTAGAAATTGTATTTACTTAGCTCAAAGTCTAATGGTCCTATTAAAAAAAGAACAGATTGGAATATTTGTTGAAATTTTTCATGTTCAGCTGCATGTACTGCAACTGTCATGACTATGAGAAAGGATGGTGATGAAGGTGAAATTAAAATAAATAAATAAATACAAGTTTTTAAAAAGCTGGTGGTTTACACAATTGGTCTAAAAATGTTAGGATGAGCCATTTTTAATAAGGACAGCCTATAAATTTAATATCAGAAAGGCTGCTGTCATAAAATCTGAGTGAACATGCAGACTAGAGCAAACTGCTTGAGGTTAAACATTTGTGCAGGTTTTCACCTATAAAGATTGTTGGTTGTGTCTTTTAATTTTTTTATTGAAAAATAACTCAAGGAATGTCTATTAAAATTGTTAAAGCTAGCAAGTAACTGTTCAGTTTAATTCCTACAATAATTCATATGCATACTGTATAATGATCTCAGGTCAGTGTATTGTGCTTCCAAAAATAATGGATCTCCAATTCTGATCTCATTCAAAAACAAAATTCACAGAAAAACCAAGCAAAAGATAAACTATCTACACACTGAATAAAGCTACACACAGAAAGACAATATATTTAATTGGGATCAAAATATACTCTAGCTACAGTAATCTGCTTCTTTAAAATCAAATATTGTCCCAATTACATCTATGGTTAATGTTTAAAAATAATGCACAGAACATAATAGCACGCCAACAGAAATGGGGGAAATTTGCTTTAGAAAACTAAGGTAACATCATCCCAAAATCAATGAAATACAGCTAGCTTAGGCTGACAGAATAAATATTTCACAAAGCTTGTTAGTGATCTCACAACATGCACTGGTGAGCTTGCCCAGAGAGCAAAAGTCCTGAGAACAAGATGCCTCTGTATTGATTTTTTACTCACTTTTTTCTTCAACCTTGAGTTTAGCCATATTAATAATTGACAAGGCAGCATCCCGCCTGGCTCTCTGGATTCCACTAAATTTATGCTCCCATGGGTGGTTTTATGATTAATGTCAATATGGTCAATGTGGTGGTGCAAACTCTACAATGACCTAAAAAAATATAATAGATTCAGGGCCTGTGACAGTTAGGGAGAAGCTAAAATGAAACAACCAACCAAACAAACAAACAAACAAACAAAAACATATGACACTACATGTGATTCTAAACCAAACAATAAAAAAAAATCCACTTTCATATGTAATGCAACAGGACATTATTCACTTGCTCCATAGTTTAACTGTTTATGTGTACAGTTAGATCTTCTTATCCGACATTCAACATTATAAAGTAGATAGATAGTGCTATTGTCAAGGGCTTTACAACACATCCAAAAAGGGTTTTTACCACACATCCAAAAAAAAGGGTATTGATATCAGTAGCTGAAACTGAGGCAACACAGCACATATAGTGCCCTCCACTAATATTGGCACCCTTGGTGAAGGCTGTGAAAAATTGTCTATATTGTTTAACCTTTTAATATTTCGTTCAAATTAAATCACAAAAATTTGCAAACAATTAAATACCAAACAATTGCAAACAAAACACAGGTTTATCAAAAATTATCTTTGTTAAATATAGGTGTACAACAATTATTGGCATCCCTATGAACTCATATAAGAAAAATATATTGGAAGTATATTCCCATTTATATTTTACAATTTTTTTGTACATCTGGGTGACTATGAACAGAAAATTGCTCAACCATGACTTCCTGTTTCACAGGGGTATAAATATGAGGTAACACATAGGCCAAATTCCCTTAGTCATTCATAACAATGGCTAAGACCAAGGAAAATAGCTGTGATGTGCGGTAAAAGGTTGTTGAGCTTCACAAAATGGGAAGTGGCTATAAGAAAATAGCAAAAGCATTGAAAATGTCCATTTCCAGCATCAGGGCAATAATTAAGGAGTTCCAGTTAACTGGAAATGTTATGAATCAACCTGGAATTGGACGTGTGTCTATATTGTCTCAACGCACTGTGAAGAGGATGGTTCAAAAAAATCTCCAAAGAACACAGCTAGAGAATTGCAGAAGTTAGTTCCATCTTGGGGTCAGAAAGTCTCCAAAACTACAATCCGAAGTCACCTACATCACCACAAATTGTTTGGAAGGGTTTCAAGTAAAAAGCCTATATTCTCATACAACACAGAGAGGTATCCATATGGAAAATACCTCATGCCCACAGTTAAATAATGTTTTGGGGCTGTTTTTCTGCCAGAGGACCTGTACGTTTTGTTAGGACATGGCATCATAGACTCATAGACTGTTGGATCTTCCAACAGGACAATGATCCAAACCATACATCAAAATCAACACAAAAATGGTTTACTGACCACAAAATCAAGGCCATCCCAGTCACCTTGAACCCCATAGAAAACCTGTGGGGTGAACTGAAGTGTAGAGTCCCCCACCATGGACCTGGAAATTTTAAGGATCTGGAGAGATTCTGTATGGAGGAATGATCTCAGATCCTTTGCCATGTATTCTCCAACCTCATCAGGCATTACAGGAGAAGACTTAGAGCTGTTATCTTGGCAAAGAGTAGCACAAAGTATTGACTAAAAGGGTGCCAGTAATTGTTTGTTAAATAATACCTTTAACAAAGATATTTTTGATAAACCTGTGTTTGACATCCATGAGAGCATAGTATTTTTGTGAATTTTTAAAAACAAAAGATCAAAAGGTTAAACAATAAAAACAATTTTCACAGCCTTCTTTACTCATATTTACCAAGGGTGCCAATATTAATGGTGGGCACTATATATACACCGTTCTAGGTAAAAGGCTATATACTTAAAGGTACAAAAGGAGCATGCTTGCTTGATAAGGAACAATACCTTTTAGTGCACTTTAGTACCCTTTTTTCTGAGTGTGTAGTTATATACACAGGAAATAAACATAGTTTTTTGGGACGTAAGAAAAAATATATAATAGCCTACTAAATATTCTGGCATATCATTAATATGCAAATTGCTATACTTCATCCCATCTCGTGTTAAAAAACAGCATGTTAATAATATAACTATTATTAGTATATTGTTTTTATTTAAATTTGGAGGTCATATCATTATAATCACAAAACAAAGATAAAACAACACAGTGCTTAAGAACTTTAGCTGAGCTGCTAAACCTGTTCACACTGTGTGCATTTCAAAATTACATTGCTTAGGTCTCAGTAGTCTGAATGGATTTGGATTGGAAAAAAAAAAAAAAAAGCCTTAAGTAAAAGACAAAAGCTGAGGTGGAGACTTCATGACATGCTCAAAAAAAACAAAACAAACAAAGGCTTTCACTCTGCACATTTATACACCGACGACAATAAGCTTTGAGAACAGTAAATCATAAAAGTAGTTGAAAATTCAATAAAGCAGTCAATATGAGCTGCGTCTCAATAAGGTTAAAATGCAAATCGAACAAACATTATCGATACATTCAGCTTTAATTTTCTCTTCAACTAAAACTAAGGGTTAAACATATCTGCAGCAACAGAATAACATCATTTCGCTCATTAGAAATGTGTCCTGCTATTGAACATCAATAGGAAGCTACTCACTTCACTACAGGTAACTCCGGCGGCTGAGGCGCTTGTGTTGGCCGTTACATTCCGCGGCGTCGGACGAAGCTATCCATAAATCCCACCACACACAGACCACTCAGAAACTACCAAACACGGCGTGTTTCTGTCCATTTGACGGAGGCTGGTCAGTGTTTCTTTAGTATACGAGTTACCAAAGTTTTCCTGCCTTCAAAATAAATAAATAAATAAATAAACGTCTCATCAGACCACAGCCCCGCGTATTAGCCTACACCGAGCCACAAAAAAAAACCCAACAAAACAAACTCTGTCACCACTTCATCCACATACAGCCTTCCGATAAGTCCGAAGTGAAAAAAGTCTGTATATGTAGAGGAAAAGAGGTAGCAGGTGCTCGTGTGTGTGTGTTGGGCTGTCCTGCTACCTCAGTGTTAAAATCCACCCAGCCGTGTTAAGCAGTTAACCACATCCATGCCAGAGAGAGAGAGAGAGAGAGAGAGAGAGAGAGAGCGAGAGCGATCGATCTGAAGTCATGAGTGATCTCACACATTTTTTCTCTAAGTGGAAAATCATTCATTAAATCCAGAGGTGCCAATACTAATTTACTTCGAGGGGGGGCTGCTGAATTTGTTAATCATTCATTCATTCATCTTCTGTAAGCACTTTATCCTGGTCAAGGTCACTGTGAATCCAGATCCTTTCCCAGGAACACTGGCCATGAGGTAGGAACAGGAACACACCCTAGACAGGATGCTAGTCCATTGGTGGGCACCACACACACACACACACACACACACACACACACACACACACACACACATTCAATGTAGAAGCCAATTTACAATTACCCCAATTTAGTGTAGCCAGGCCCTGTGTGTGGGGAGTTTTCATGTTCTCCCCGTGCTGCGGGGGTTTCCTCTGGGTACTCTGGTTTCCTCCCCCAGTCCAAAGACATGCATGGTAGGCTGATTGGCATGTCTAGTGTCCGTAATGTATGAATGATGTGTGAGTGTGTGTGTGATTGTGCCCTGTGATGGACTGGCACCCTGTCCAGGGTGTACCCCGCCTTGTGCCCGATGCTCCCTGGGATAGGCTCCAGGTTCCCCGTGACCCTGAAAAGGAGTAAGCGGTAGAGGATTGATGGATTGATGGATAGTGTAGCCAGGTCCACCGAGTTAGTGACAGAAAACCAGAGAACCATGTGTGAACCATATTCACATATACTGTACCTGGGTATCCAGTCTAACATTCTCTGTGGTACTGATTTGCTACCCAGGTCCCACAATTCTAGTTAGCTCGCAGTGTGTGTTTGTGTGTGTGTGCGTGTGTGTGTGTGTGTGCGTGTGTGTGTGCGTGTGTGTGTGTGTAAAACTTTGGGTAGCTATGATGGCACTGCTTATACCTGTGTGAATAAATCAAGGTGGCTGGATTATTCAGTCCCTCCAGGATTTTGTAATTTTGCAATCGCAGAAATTAATGCAAATTAACTCAATATTCAGAGGAGCTTACAATTTTCAAAATTACTGCAGACGTTCTGCAGTTTTGGTCCAAGAGGTGTCATGTGACTTCATCACAAAGTACATTCAGCCAAATTCCTCTTTGATTCACGTACGTTGAACATGAAAGCATGAAAGGTCTTATTTACCAACAAACATTACTGTGAAAGACAATTGCAATTTTGCCAATTCAAGTAGATTTCCAAAAAAAAAAAAAAAAAAAAAAAAACCCAAGCGTTTAGCCCACAACAATCACAAAAAAACTCACCGTACAGCATATGGACTGCTTATTATACAATGTTGAAGTTGTTTAACTGTTTTGAAATTCATCATAACTAATAAAAATTAGACCACAAATCTAGTTGTCTTGACTTACTGCATTAGTTAATACAGATTGAACCAGACAGACAAAATAATAACTAAATAGAACTACTATAAGACAGAGGTCCACTTTACATAGTCTACATAGTTTGCCCCATGATTCTAGTTTCCCCAAATGCAAAGAGCTGAGAAGCAGCATTGCTTTAATGAAATTTCATCCCGCAGGTCGGCTGGCTGCATTATGAAGTTTGAGAGAGCAGTTCTGGACTCCAGCCTCCAGGGCTAGACTAGGGCCCCAGTGGTTTAGGACATCACAGTGGGGGTGCTGTGAGAATAGGAACTCTTATTATACATAACCCCTTACTTAAGTGGGGTTAAAAGTGATTGTGGCAGCAAGGTGCCTCAGCGAGTAATGATGCCGCTAAGGTCCCCAGCTTGATACTGAGATTGTGTTAGCTTATTTTCTCTGTGGAGTTTTGCATATTCTCCCTGTGTCTGCATGTTTCCTCGGGTTCTATGGTTTTCCCACCCCCAAAAAAATGCCAGTATGTGGATTGGTAATGTTAAAATTCCCTTAGTTGTCAATGAGTATGTGAATGGTGCCTTGCAGTGGACTGTGTTGCTGAAGATAAATTAATTGATAGGTGGTAACACAATTTCAAATAAAATGTCAGTACTTGTCAGTACATTAGTATCCAATTGTAATTCCTTGCCAATAATAGCTCCCTCAAGTCTGTGACCTGTACACATCACCATATTTTCCATAGTGATGCACTATGCCAATGCAACATTTTTCTTCTTGTTTAAAGGGCTTTTTGCCTTCTGTTTTGTCCTTAGTAAGTGAAATGCATGCTCAGCTGGATATAGATGATTGTGCCAGTCAAAAAAACTTTACTTGTACTTTACGAGTTGCATGTGGTCTGACTCACAACTTGACTCAGATTCAAGACTCATGAAATTTTGGCCTTGATAAAAACATGAATAAAATATGAATAAATTAGGACTGCCAAAACAACATGGTAAACTAATAAAAAGTGCAGTACCAGGAAAAATAGACATCTGGAAATTGTGCTTTTAGGGCATCACATGTAATGGCACCGTATGTGTAATAAATTCAGCATCAAAATAAGGACATCAACACAGTACCTTCAGGTTTTCTAAGACATATTAATACACACCCAGATATGTTGACTAGTTTGAATGGTTTGTTCTCCATCTAGTCCCATACCATCTAGTAATAGCAATATCTATACAGTTTTTTAAAATGCTTTCAATGCATGCAAATATTGTAAGTGTTATTTTATCACATAAAAACACAAATGACTTCTGATATTTAAATAGGCTGTAACTTGCACAATTAGCACCTAGAAATAATATAGCAGTGTTTCACTTATATGCAATAAAAGGCCTACAGCTAACAGTATGAGTATTAACTAAAACACATGAGTAAAGTATACAACTTGAGACTTGATTCAGACTTCAGCTCAGACACTTGAGACTTGAGACTTGAAGTGGAAAGAATGACTTAACAGCTATGTTTTTGCACCTCATGCTGTGCGCTTTTACTTAATCAATAAAGTGAAGTGGTAATCTATGATTCGGTTCATTAACAGATCTAAAGTTCCTTTCGACTTTCCTCATTCCACTCTGGTCCAGATTAATTGTCATTTCACCTGTCCAAAACGCTTTGTCTCTAAAGGCTTTTCTTTGTGCCTTTAAGCAAACCGTAACTTGTCTTTCCAGTCCTTGAGGCATTCCAGTGTTTTACAACAGTACATGGTGCTATATTTATTCCTGTATAGTAATCATATGTCTAAAAAATGTCCACAGTGTATGAATGGGTGTGTGAGTGTGTGTGCAATTGTGCCCTGTGAAGGGTTGGCACCCCGTCCAGGGTGTCCTCCAAGTGTGCCCCGAGTCTTCCGGGTTTAGGCTCCTGGCTCCCTGTGACCCTGTGTAGGATAAGCCGTACAGTAAATGGATGGATGGATGGATGGATGGTAGTTGTTTATTTCAAAAAATATTTTACCATGATATTTGTTGTATTTTGGTTGTGGCACATCTAAATTATACTTTATTTCAAATGGGCTGTACTACAAACTGTCCAATTACTTACAGGTTACACTGTATATTAGGGGTGTAACACAATGATCCTATCTGTATCTGTTTCCAATATCTGTATCTGTATCTGTATTCAGATTTAAGCCAGAAGTGGGCATGGCCTAAACCTGGTTAAAAAAAAAACAAACTAATACTGGAAACAATGGAGTTAAAAAACAGAAGAAGAAATGCCAGAACTCTCAGCATGGTTTGTGAATTCTGGCTCTGACAGTACTTTAACTTCAGGGGGAAAAAAAGGAATAGGGCACCTCTTACTCATTGCTGTATTTGTATCCACTTAGAATACATTATCTGTTCATTATGAATAATGCATTTGTATTCAGTTACATTCTTACTGTATATGTATCTGTAAACCTTCCTTTGTTCCAGTTATCAGCTCTCAAGCTTGTAATTTTCAGAGAAGTCTTTGGTGTCACTGGTTTCAAAGAAAAAATGTTTCTTCACGTTGTGCCTTTAGAGAATTGTTGAGTTCTGGCAACATTTTCAGCTCTGAATACTTCTAAAGTTTGTGATGAAACACTTTAAAAAGCAGAATTTTTCTTCACTCTGAGAAACTTGTCACTGGAGATGCAAAAGCATACACATTTTTGAGTAAAGGAATAACAATCTCTTGTTCCTTGAAATTACATAAACCGCATGCGTATAAAAATCATTTAACGTTTAACAGAATATTGTCTTATTACACTTTTTAAGGACGTTCATAATTCTTTTAGTTCATGGTCTAGCCACTATGTTATTCTAGTAAAAGAATAACATGATTCAGTTGATAACTTCAAGCATGGTGTGTTATTATAATATTATTGTAAAGGAGACAGGGGTTAAAGATAACATTGTATTTATTGAGACATTCTCAAGCACCATTTAAAATACATGCATCAATCACGTACCCATAGAGTTGGCTATTGGCAAAACACTCCAATGTGTGAATGAGAGCGATGGTAACAGAGAGTGAGAAGGACCTTAAACTACTCAACAGGAGTGAATGAGCCATTATTATGTTCTGTGCCTCAGTGAGTGAATGTGAGAAAAAGTGTTATGAGAATTCTTGGGATTCCGTGTAGTCCGCCCTGGTGGCGCACAACAAGTGAAGCGGGGTGACCAGGAGAGGGATTAAAAACAGCATTCACATCAGGGCACACTCACATTCCCCTCCTGTGTGTGTGTGCAGAGCTTGTCTGTTCCCAAAACAAACCGGGTGTCTCTACTCAGGTCTTTGTGTGGAGGTCACTGTGTTCCCCAGCTCCGCCTGAGAGGCGTCAATCAATCACAAGCCTGTTCACTTTAGACTCTCCATTCAGTCTTAGAATAGCTATAGATGCTCCGCGTTTCATTGACGCACACTGTGGGGGTCCTCTACCTGCTATGACAGTCATGTAGCTGACCTAGTGTACCTTCAAAAGAGACAGTGTTTTGTGCTTTATTTGTTGCTGGGTGAAAGAAACTACTGTCAGAGAAGATGATGGTGATGTGTCTATGGTGGTCTATCGAGAGGCCTCTTTGGACATAACACTACTTAGAAGTGTATGATATTATTATCAGGTTCTGGACATCAGCCCATCTCAGTGAGGATGAATTCTGTGGTGTCTCAGACCATAAAATGGTTATATAGTCAGTCTTAGTCAATCACTGGATTTTTATGGACTGTATTTTTCCACTGCTTAGACATGTTTTGAATTATCTTTTGATTTATCCCCTTAACTAATGTCCATTTTACTCTTTACATATTTCCATATTTCCATCCACACTTTTTTCTACACACTCTGTCACAAACTTTACCGTTTCTTGGATGAGTTCATGATTGGGGTGACATTTAGCCCTTGTATCTCTTAAAAATTTAAATAGTTTTAAAAATGATTTTCCAACACTGAATCTAGGAAAATCTGCATTTAATCATTCAGAAAATCTAAGGCAAAAATGTCATTTTATAAGGTTTCTTTGCTGACAATGGCTGCGTTAACAGAGGTTTTTTGTTTTTTTTAAACATAGATTTAACAAATACATAAAATGTGGTTAGCTATCATTCCTGCGAATGGCATGATGACATTAAGGTGGCTGTGGCTCAGGGGGTAGAGCAGGTTGTCCACTAATCGTAGGGTTGGCAGTTCAATTCCTAGCCTACATGTCAGTATGTCCTTGGGCAAGACATTGAACCTCAAGTTGCTCCCAATGGCAGGCTAGTGCCTTGTATGGTGGCTGTGCTGTCATTTTTGTGTGTGTCTTATTTGATTACACATCTGCCCACCTCATCTATTTCAAAATACCAAATAAAGTGTGAATGTCACTGAGAAATACAGTCTTATAATAACAGTTCACACAGAACTTTCCCTCAATGTCAGTGGTTTTTATTTATTTATTTATTTATTTATTTATTTATTTATTTTCAAACGTGCTGTTAAAGAACAGGAAAACTGGTGTATGTGTGTGTTTCAGTCATGTGTGTGTGTCAGGATATAGCCTGGTTACCCACCCTGGGAACAGTGCCTGTCGGATATCCTTGTAACGCACATTGTGATATGACACACCGGTACATATCTGTGGGTGGAAACACCCCACCTACCTCAACAGGACATGATGCAGCATATATATATGAGATTTTGGTGTTGTTGATCTGTAATAAAGTTTGATCAGACTGTTTTGTTCATTTACTCTGAGTGTAGGTGCATTAAATCTATGTTATAAAATATTACACAACTATTTCCATCCTAAATTTCGTCCCAGAGTTACACCCTGTGATTATTAGGCTTTTGTTTTCAACTCTACATTTGACTCTTGACAAGTCTTCCAGTGATGCTTTGCATCATTGCTTTGCTTGGTGAACAACATGCAACCACAATCTATGAGAAGATCTTTCTGAAATTTGTCAGGGCAAGTAGATGGATCTACTACATAAATTAGTGTATGAGTCATCATTATTTTTGGGCAAACTATGTTGTGCAAGCAGCTAAGGTTATATTATTTCTGTTTGTATCAAATTTGCAGGAAAGATATTCAATGTAACAGAAGGGGGGAGGGGGGACAGTCCCAAATATAAATGTCCTGGTCCTTGAAGCTTTATGCTTTATAAACAGCACTTGAATCCAGCACATGCAACCAGCAACATTCATATAATATTGAACTGAATATTGTTGTATTATACTTTTTATCTATATAAAATAATAAAAAAGATAGTAGAAGGTCTTGTAGTTGATTGGACCTTATGGACCTCTAATTCTAATATATTAGATGCCAAAGAACAAGAACATTGATAAAACTGACATCTTCAAGCATGTTGTATTATTATACATAATATTATTGTAAAGGAGAGAGCAGTTAAAGTTACTAGTGTATCCTTGAGACATTTTCAGGCACAATTTAAAATCCACGCATAAATCAGACTTTTCTTTATCCCTGTACCCAAAGAGAAGGCTTTCGGCAAAACCCTCCAATGTGTGAATGAGACAGATGGAAACAGAAAGTGAGAGGGACCTTAAAATACTCAACATACATGAATTTGCTGGGTTTAATTTGTGTAATTTATGTAGCAAAACAATAGTCAATGTTTAATGTTTTAACATTTGGATAGATTCCATGAAGCCTTCACCTCTAGCTCATGGCTACAGAATCCGCTTCCTGTTACAGAAAAGAGCAACTTCCCATATCAAATGAGAAGCAGGAAAAGGCAATGACACAGAGTCAACAAGACCCACCTGTAACTTCTCATTTCCCAGAACAATCCTCCAGGTGAGGGCTTATGGGATTTTATTAAGCCTGTTTCTGGTTTCGCTGACTTTGAGAATACACACAAATGCTGTGATAGTCATGATTCAAATATGCCCCTTATAGAATCTTTAGATAAACTGAAATCTTGTGTGCAATGTGTCTAAGCCCACCATCCAGTGTGACCCAGCAGACGATGGGTTCCCTTTTGAGTCTGGTTCCTCTAAAGGTTTCTTCCTCATGTTGTCTCAGGGGCTTTTTCCTCACCATTGTTGTCTCTGGCTTGCTCATTAGGGATCTAAATCTATATCCAGATTTCTTAATGTTGCTTTGAGGCAATGCCTATTGTTAAAAGTACTATAGAAATAAAATTTAACTGTTTGTACATTAACACACAATACATGGACTGAAGTTTCAAATGTCAGAAGTCGTTTTCTGTTTATAAATAACTACACCAGAGGTGCTATTGACATTATAAGCTATGATGAGCTGTCAACGTCTATAGAGGACTGATTACATGTAAAGATGCTATTACAGGGAAAGTGACAGTACAGGTCAAATATATTATGGTGTAGGACATATGCTCAATTTTCCATTATATTTTGATTTTACACACATCATCTCTGCTTGTAGCATGTTAAAATTTGATTAATTATAAAGTCTGTTTTATTGGCTTTAATACTGTTTAAGGTACCTTTTTAAATCACATTTAAGTAAAATTCCTCCAGAGTGCCATGGATTAATGGCATTGCTTTGTCCTTTAAAATGTAAGTATAATCCCATACTTCATAATTACCAAGTGTGTCAGGGCAGCAGACCTGAACTGCTTACATATTCCCCTTTTCCCTTCAAATTATTTGTCATCCTTTTTTAAGCAGTTTCTCAGCATTTTAGAGTTCAATCTCTCTAGGAATCATCTTCTTGAGTTTGCAAAGGGGATTTTTACAGAGAGAGGCTATGAGAAAATGAGAGAAAGGGTTTTGATACTGAACCCAAAGGGGATGCTCTTTCACTCTGCTCCTCCTGTCTGAATGGTGGAATGGGAAGAGAGGATGAGGGGGATGGGTGTATATGAGAAGTAGAGGGGTGTGGGTGTGTGTGTGTGTGTGTGTGTGTGTCGTGGGGCGTTTGGGGGGTCGGACAAGGCTGTTCTTTTCTATGAGTCTCATCCATCTAGGCTGCATATTTCTGTCAGGTCCTGGGAGATGAGGCTAATTATCCAGCTATTCATCTTCTGCCTATTTATCCTAATCTCCCCATCCCTTGCTCCACCTCACTGTTTATGCATACATGGGCTTTTTTTTGGACACATTCACCATGTGTGTGTATGGGATTTCACAGTACGTGCTTGTGCATGAATGTGTGTTTTCATGCATGTAAGATTGGTCATTGGAAGGCTGTTGGTATCATGATCTCATTTTTACTCAACTGTCTCATTTAAAGTCCTATAGACAGGAACAACATTCTGGCACATTTGAGTTCATTGGAAACCCGTGGACCAGAATTAAGCACGACATGTTTGTGTCTGTAATGGCGAGGTCAATCTAATGGCCATGCAAATTCAAATCCATGCTTAGGGCCTCTGTGTGTGTGTGTGTGTGTGTGTGTGTGTGTGTGTGTGTTTGCACTTATATTTCATCTAGCAGGGGTTCTGGTTGTGATTCATCTGGGCAGTTTAACATCACAAAGATAAATATAATAATATTTATAATGTTTTATAATGTAATGACTTTTCTTGATTGCAGAGTTACGCACCTCACCTTGCCAGATGTCTACACCACAGCCTGTGGTAATTAGATCTCAACACTCGTTAAGATAAAGCCTAGAGGCCCTCTTTCTCTTTTCCATTATCACCCATCTCTCCCTTAAAGCTATTTAACTCCTGCAATGTGACATGAAAGTTGTGGAAAGTCCTGGGCTGTCAGGAGGCATCAGAGAGCTGTCGTGCCCCGCGGTGCGAGTCTCCCCACGCTGAAATGGAAACCACAGCCCTTTTATCTCCTCTTCTTGGAAGATACACTTTCATTCTCTCACAGCTGACATATCTGAAAACATCAAGGTGGAGAGGAGTGATGGGTGCAGTCAGGGAAAGCACTGCTTTGCAACTGAGATGCTTCATTGCTCAGGTTTTATTATGACCGTGAAACTACAGAGGATGTGTTATAGCTATTCCTATGAACAAACAAGCCTGTGGGTTGTCCTGGAATTAATTCCAGCACTCTATATTGATGTCTGAATTTGGGGTGCACTCCTCTCCTTGACAGATTGAATGAATGTTTGAACAAGGCCACTTCTAAAAAGAATTTAATGAGGTCTGGCTGTGCCTGGAGAAATTTGTCTCTCTCTTCAATACGGTTGTCCCCACAAGGTCATCAAATGAAGAGGGATTTACAGAACTATGTGATCATTTTATTAAGCCTCTTAAGAATCAAGGAGAACAATCCTTGTGTTTGCCAGCTCTAAGCCCTGCTGGCATTATATTAATCATCATCCACATCTATTAGGAGAGAACAAGAGCACTCATTCTCTCCTCATGGAGATTTCGACATGCAATGTACTATGCTGTGCTGGAGAGCTAAAGATTCCTGCTTCGGGCAACAGCCAGTTAATTGTATCCAAATGATTCTAATTAGGATATAATAGCAGTTCGCATTACAAAAAAATGACAAAAGCTGAAAAAAATTATCATTCTGAAATTATATAATGTGCTAATCACTAGTTCTGGCTGCATGTTTTGTCTGAGTGATATATTTACTGTTTAACTGATAAAGCAGAACTAAAGAAAAGCTGCAAATAAAACAGCATATAGCAAAAAAAAATTTTACTTTCCCATTATTACCTCAGCAGTCATTATTAGGAAAAGAGAAAACCATCTTCATATTGGTGTTCTTATGCCACGCTTGGAAGTTTGTGTGTATGAGTTCAGAGGTCATCATAAAGATGTGGTGTGGACAAAAAATGGACAGAATGGCTGGAAAACTTCTTTTTCTTTTTTCTTTTTTTCATATCACAATGCCAAGAGGTTTACTTTGCCTTACATTCTTAAAAAGAAAGGTTCCAATTAGAACCAAAAATGGTTTTTCAGCCTGATGCCATAGGAGAACCCTTTTAGGTTGCACAAAAAACCTTTTACTCTCAAATTCTTAAGAGAACTATCTATTTATTGGTGCTTCAAAGAACCCCAAAAATGGTTCTTCATAGCAGTGCCACAAGGAACCATGTTATCATAAATTCTCTAAAAAAAACCCTTAATTAGTGCTTTAAGGAACCAAATTAATTTTATTAAGAGTGATGCCAGGAGAACCTTTTCCAGTCCCACAATGAACTTTATAGGGTTCTCTTTAACCTGTTAAGGGAAGATACCTTGAAGAACCAATACATTGCTCTGTATACAATGAAAAATGGTTATTTGCAGACCCTATGGTGCTGTAAAGAACCATTGAAGAACCTTTATTTTTAAGAGTGTACTTAAGAAATGAACATTTAATGTGCAAAATTACAACTTCAATTTTACCGTCTGCTGCAGATGTTACTGACATGCCCCCAACTTGGAAAGTCAGGTCTCCTAGAAAAATACTAGCTCCCTTCGTGGTACATGTGTATTCATCTTGTAATTACGATACTTCAGAAATTTTTTAAGGCAGCCTTAGTATCTAAAAGAAACACCCATAGCTAAGCCTGTTGTAATTATTATCTAACCGCTTTGATTGAACAGTTAGATTCCAAAATCACATGTTAATGTAAATATACAATCATTTAAATATACTGTATGTAGGCATTAAACTTGACCTTCATCCTCAATTAGTTTCTTGATATAACAAAATTGCTGAGCCATCATAATCCTTAGGCCTTGAACCATGAACCATCTATCATTATGTTTTGTCAAGGAACCCTATAATATTCAGCATTTCAGCGAGAAATATTCAGAAAAGTTGGAACTTAACTGCGGAGGATGAGAATTACTATATAGTACATTATACGTTAACATTGTTTATTGTCCAATAATCTATTTGTATTTTTCTGTTATAGGTTATATACTATATTTATTATTTGTGCATGTCTACTTATATGTTAAGTGTTGATAAATGACTATGTATGTGCATTTTTACACCACTGGACAAGAAGGCCAAGTAATCATAAGTCAAAATTTCAAAATTGTGACAGTCCTAGTCAAAGTAATTAGAGACATAAAAGTAATCAGGGAAAGAAAAACTATTTGGAGGTTTTAAAAGCTCTTTTTAAAGTTTCATTGCAATTATAATATATGCTCATATTGAGGGTGTAATTAAGTGTATAAAAAGTCTACATCTTAAAAAGGCAGTGGCAGCAGAAGCGTGTAATCTCATGGGCGACTGATGTTCTTTGCTGAGTTATCTTGTCTGGGCTTGTGTATACAGGTGGTTCCTAACGGATGGGCAGTTTAGCTTTTGTCAGACAGACTGTGAGTTAAGCTTGGCCTTTAGCCCCCATAATCTCAGTGAAAACAGTGAGAGAGGGATGAATAATCATACTGTGTCAGCAATGAAACCGCGTCAGTCCGGTTCTCATTGAGATAGGGAGATTCATATGAATACCTGCTAGTCGACTTGGCCAAATGCCTCCAACGTCACACACTTAGACATGTGTGGAATATGACACTCCTGGGATTAATATTAGGACCTTTGTTTAAGAGTGAACATAGTACCTGGAAAGTTTAACAATTTTAATAATAAACGTATGATTTGGCACAAAAACGACCTCAAAGACTGAATACTGAAATACACCTACATGTGCAAGATGAAAATGCCTGTATGCTTTGATCAGAGCACTAAGATGATCAAAAACATGCAAATTTAGCAAGTATAATTTCACTCTGGAAAACACCTTGAGAATGTGAATTATTGTGGTTTTCAAAGTGCACACCTCATCACTGTGACATATCCTCTCTAGAAGTGTGTCAGCGTGCACAATAAGAAAGTCTGTCTCAAGCTTTATTAATGGAGTGAGTTCAGTTTTATGCACTGGTTGCATCAGATATTCTGTTTGGTGTGTAATCTACAAACTGTCTTGCTCAGATAAGATTTAGCCCTTCACTATGGTGTAGACTTGTGGTTTCAGGGTTGCCTTTTCAACTATTCTTTATCTCTGTTTAGACCTGTCAGAAATATAAGGTTCTCAGCTCTGTCTGAGAGCTCGTCTGTCTCTGTGATAGCCAATTGAGATGATAAGCTGTCTTTTTCCAGACTTGAAACCAAAACTGGTTTCAGCACATTCTCACTAATAGCTCCGAAAAAAATGGGGAGAAACTGACAACAAAATAGATAACTTTCTGAGGGAGCTTTGATAAAATAGCTTTACCTCTGCTCTAACAAAGCTCGTCAATACACTGTTAAATATGGATGTACTATACTACACATTAAAAAGGTACCAATAAATTAAGTAAGGAATAAAACATGTTGGGCAAATCAACAACATGCTGGTGTGAAGAGAAATTGATTATTTTCATAGAACAGCACATCCTGAAGTGTCTTGTTATTCTTATACCACAGCAATTTTGCCCAAGGCTTGTTTTTCCCCCAAGACAAAAAAAATGCAAGGTCCTCTGACTGTGGCAGAAAACTTAAAGCTTCTTACAGAAAGCTTAACATTAAATAACATGAAAGAACATATAAATGATAATGTTTTAGAATGAGCATGTTAATATAAACTTGGGATTTGCCTGGCAAGCGGCACTAATATAGAACATTACTCAACACCTTCTGACGAATCACACTGGAGAATTCAACAGTGTTTATATTGATGCACTCATTCTCTTATGCTTTATGCTTTATATGCTATCTTTTCTATAGCAACAGCTAATTCACAGGGACCTGAATGGTGCATGCACCACACAATTAAAGACTAATAATAAACTGATTAAAATGTGTTGCTATTTAACAAAGAAAAACCTATATTTGTTGATATGGTGAAGCTTTCTCTATGGAGACTTTATTTAACATTAATGAAAGGAGTCCCCAGTATTAGCTTTTTGTAACAGTCAAAAGTTTTCTACCACAGGAAAGTCTTCAGGAGAGAGGAATGTGCTCTTCACAGTTTGTCAGTAACATGACAAGTATTGTATTTTTTTTATTAAAAAGAGAAAAAAGAGAGGATGTTGAGGGAATAGCTGTTTATAACATTTATGGCTGCTATAGCATAAGTCACAGCAGGAACTAACTTGTCTTGCAGACTATAAACTGATCAAAAAGTAGGGCATGTTGTTCTTTAATAAATAAGAACTGTAATGTTGGCAAATAGCTACAGCATAAGAGAAATAAAAGACTTTAAGACATACTGTTATGGGAAAATAGCATATCACACCATTTCATAGTTGATTATTTTACAATAACATCATCACTTCTTTATAAATATGCCTCAGACAACACCAACTGCAGCATATCCTGAATAATTTTCTAAACAGATTCTAGCACATACCTGTCCAAATATTAAAGCACTGACATTTGGCACAACTGTTATTAATATAGAAACCAACTGTCCATTTACTGCAGAATGCTTTCCCTACCTATAAACAAGTTCAGAAAGTACATACCATCCTGTATTTCCACTGCTTTCCTATCCCATGTTGGATAATGAAAATGCCACAGCCATGTAACACAGAGGATCTGGGGCTGAGACACCTGTTAGGAAGCCAGAGTTGATGCTACAGAAAGAGCATGTAATAAGCACCTGACAAGGTGAGAAGACTGTCACAATTTGCGAGGCTGTCCAGAAGCCCATATAATAGGCTGATTTCTCTAAAGGAAATGCCCCTGAGGATAATTGAGGTGCAGGAAAATTCAGTGCCAGCGGCTGTCTTTTATGACGTGATACATCTGTAGGCTCATCTCAAGGCTATCAGGAAAAAAAAAATGTCCTTGTGAAATTGAAAGATACATGGCCAGATCTGGGCAAACAACATTTACAACACTGGGCAAGGATAAAATGATCGGTTGACATGGAGAATTCCAGCTATAAAATACATGTATGACAGGTATTCTTGACCTTGATTAAGTCTAATAGTAGAAAAATGTTATCGAGTACGTTTGAGGTCTCTTATGTCCTTGAGCTTCATCAATAGCACTAGGAGTTAAATCATTTAGAGCTGTCTTTCAAATCAAAATCCTACAGTGAAAGCAAGAAATGATTTTTCAGCCTGTGTGCAGTAGTGATTGTGGGAATTGACTAGAACAAAAGGCTTAGGGGACTGAGGAGGCTGGGGAGGATATGCAGAGAGGCACACGCAGAGGAATCATGAGGGATCTGTTCGTTTCATCTATGCTGGAAGACAAAACAGGTGTGGGGATAAAGGGATTTATTTACACCCCACCGATTAACTATAGCACAAAAGCATGTGTGTGTGAAGGAGTATGTGCTGTAATATAGTTTTGAACCTTTTTTTTCTTTTCTTTTCAATTTTAGGGTTAGCTGTAATGATTGGGAATGCAAGAAAAAAATGTACATATTTATTAACAACTGCTTGCATAAATGCATAGACTCTGTGTTATCAGATGACACATTTTTGTATTTTATATTCTGACTATATATTACAGCAACACACCAAAAATCTATATATGAGTGTATCTGCACATATGTACATGTTTTCACACTTGCAAATAAATATGTATCAAAAGTATACGAGTATGTAGTGTTGATGTGTTGTACTTATTTACACTTTGCTGTAGGCTGGCTTGTCTGGCATTTTTATTGGCCAATATACAACACGGACCTGTATACAAATACTGTCTGTAGATTGTGTTGCACTTATTTTTCACTTATTCATTTGTTTCTCATGCATGTACTTCCTGATTCACGTACTGTGCTTTTCAGCTGCTAAAGAAGGCAATTAAGTATCTAATTAATGTAATTAATATACTCCATCTATCTCCATGTAATTAATAACAAAACATAGACAGTCCATAGACAGTTTTTCATTATAATTATAGCCCTTACTTTAAATACAAGTCTCCCGACTGCTGAATATAAACACTGCTTTTTTGTCTAATCCATCTTTCTATATCTATTTGATGTATATCTGTGTCGGTGCATGAATGTGCTCCAAGGGGAAGAGGTTACCACGCCCAAACACACTGAGCCCACTGTTAGTGCCCTCTTCTGGCCAAGTAACATCTACAAGCTATAATGTCAACAAGGATGATTCTAGACCAATGTTAGAACAATCTTACATTTTAATGTCAGTATTTAAACATAATGCAATGATGACAAATAAATATTGAAAATTCTTAGTATTACATCACAAAATTAGAAATGTATGGCTTTAGGAGAATGTCTCTTCTTCAAAGATTCACCCATAATAAACATTGTTAAAATAAGAGTAAGGAAATTATATAGTAATACAGTAAATAACGATAGTAAATAACCTTACACCACAAAGTATAAAAATACACTGCAAAAAAATTGACATCTTAGCAAGTGAAAATATCTTGAATATGAGATATTTAGCTAATATTAAAGTACAAAATTTAAGCTTTAAATGTTCTTATTCTCTTGGCAGATACGTTTGTTTCTTTCTAGAAATAAATGCTTAAAATTAGAAAATGTATGTGCCAGTAGAACAAGACTATTTCAAGCTAAAAAATAGCAACAAACTGCATAGAAATTGATTTAATAGTCATATATTTGGTTAATTGTAATTTTATAATAGGAAATACATTTGACTATGTTCAAGATATTATCAGTGAAAATAACACCATTTCTAGTTGACAGAAACAGACTTGACTTTAGATGATCAGTCTGTTTCACTAAAACAGATGAACAGTTAAAGAACTATTCCTTCCAACAACATTGTGTGAAACAGCTTCTCAGTCGATGCAGTCAGGAAAGCTTAGGGCACTTTGGGGGGATGAGAGAAATGAGTCATCCATTTCAAAGAATCCCTAAAAAAAAAAAAAAAAGTAATCATTTTGACCTTAGACAGTGTCAGCACCTGGGTTTCCAAACCAAGACCTTGCTCTAGTACTTTTTAACATGCCCTCATCAACTTCTTTCAATGTTTTTCTCTTTCAGTGAGGCAGTGCACTCAGTTCAACAGGAGCACCACAATATGCAGTAATGCAGGTGGATCCTCGTGTGACAATGGGTCAATGAATTAAACACTTGTCTCAACATTCTGTACCAAACAACTCAGATATGCTGCACGTACAGTATGTTATTAACGGCACTGAATCGTGACATTTCAGTGAGAGTGTCATAAGGTATATTTGTCTTGTTGTCATGAAAAAAAAAGGTTATTAAGAAAGGTGAATCGGTTCCCAACGGTCACCAAAAAGAGTCGACTCGGTTAACAACAGCGTGACATAGCTAGAGTTATGGACTGAAATCTTGCGTTGTTGCCACCTTGGCAACTTTGTTGATAGTTTTAGTGACTTTTCAGAGCCCTTTAGCCACTGTTTCCCCTCAAAAAAACACCTAGCGACAAATCTTAGCTACTTTCTGTAGTAGAGATGGAGGATGTGCTCTCTATGAGAGAAATAAATAAGACATTCTGTCACTTCTTTGTCCCTGAGTGACCATTTTAAATATAGATAGAGCTGAAATCACAGCACACACAGAATTTGTCAGACCACGACCACGGTCATGATTTTAGCAGTGTTGGTTAACATGTAGTCTTAACGAGCTGCTATTTCATACTTGTTCCGCTGTCTGACAACAGAAACAGAAAAATATATAAGGATAACAACTTTATTGGGAATTGGGCTATATTAAAATACAGCATGCAAGGACAAAGTGTAGGAGAGAAGCAAACATATGTAAATGAATGACGATGACATCGTGTATATGCTAATTAGCGCATGACGTAACCTAGCGACTTTTCGAGAAGGCTTTAGCTACTTTCCACTGAAAAGTAGGTTGCGATAGTGGAAAGTTGATGAGGGATTGTGAAAATTCACAATAATTAGTAGCCAAGCCTGTAAAGAGCAGGTAAAGCAAATCAAACTGAACTGAGGTCAATTTGAAATGAAGTCTTCTCACTTCCCTTCAACAGTACAGTGTTAAACTAAAAGGAATTTAACTGAGGTAACACATTAATCAAGAATATTTTGAATTGTATTGAAGTAAACAAAAAACTGGCTACCTGTTAAACCTTTGGCCCTTTCTCTTCTGAAACTCCTTTTCATCCACAGTCCACACAGCGCCTTTTCCTCCATCCACCCGCACGAAGCACTTATGGAGGCTGAGGTTGTGACGGACTGCGTTCTGCGCACGCACAAAAAAGTGTCATGTAAAATTAGAAATAAAAACAGAAACATGTAACAGAAAATGTTCCTGCGTTCAGAAAATCCATCCATCCATCTTCTACAGCTTACTCCTTTTCAGGGTCACGGGGAACCTGGAGCCTATCCCAGGGAGCATCGGGCACAAGGTGGGGTACACCCTGGACAGGATGCCAATCGCAGGGCACAATCACATACACACTCACACACCCATTCATACACTACGGACACTTTAGACATCCCAATCAGCCTACCATGCATATCTTTGGACTGGGGGAGGAAACCGGAATACCCGGAGGAAACCCTCGCAGCACGGGGAGAACATGCAAACTCCGCACACACAGGGTCACGGTGGGAATCGAACCCCTCAGGTGTGAGGCGAACGTGCTAACCACTAAGCCACCGTGCGCCGCGTTCAGAAAATGATGATGGTAAAGATTTCACCATGTCGGTGCTGCCATCTAGTGGATATAGTCCAGGCTAAGGGGAAGCCACTATACAGATCTACTGTAAGTGTGTTAATACTCAGTTATGATGTACTGCAATATACACTCACCGGCCACTTTGTTAGGAACACCTGCTTATTCATGCAATTATCCAACCAGCCAATCATGAGGGAACAGCGCAATGCATAAAACCATGCAGACACAGGTCAGGAGCTTCAGTTAATGTTCACATGAACTGAATGGGGGGAAAATCTCACTGAGTTTGACCTGCTTGTTTGTGCCAAATAGGCTGGTTTTGAGTATTTCAATGCCTAGACTGGTTTGAGCTAACAGGAAAACTACAATAACTTGAATAACCACTCTTTACAAACATGGCGAGCAGAAAAATATCTCAGAATGTACAACACTTCGAACCTTGAGGCAGATGAGCAAACAGAAGACAAGACTGGGTTCTTGTCAGCCAAGAACAGGAATCTGAGGCAACAGTGGGCAACAGACTCACAAAAACTGAACCGTTGAAGATTTGAAAAACATTGCCTGATCTGATGTATTTTGATTTCATCTCGAGTTTCGGCTTGGAGACAGTGGTGTAGAGGAGTAGCGTGCCAGACACATTCTACGGGGGGGCCCCTGTGGTGGTGGGGGGGCCCCAATATAGTGAACAACAAAGAACAATAATTGAAATTTAATTATAATACACTTGGACCCCACACATTAGAGAGAACAAAAGGATGTTTCGATTACAGTTAATGTTGAGTATTTTGTGTTACTATTAGCCACCTTAAAAATCAGACAGGTACAGAAAGATGTTCTTTCCCTTTGTGTTGTAACATGCACGTCAATGACATTTTTGTGATATATTTTTGCCTTTGTTAATTCCCACACCACCCCCAGCACGCGTCCTGCCCTTGCTCTTGCGGTGGGGCTCCGCCATTGTCTGGCAGTGATGTAAGGTTGTGGGGATTGTTTTTTGTCATACGTTAATCCTATTAATATGAATCAAGCATCCTTTGACCAGAGCAGAATCTCAAGGGAATGTTTCCAACACCTTGTGGAATCAATGCCACATAGAATTAAGGCTGCTCTCTGAGAGGAAAGAAGGGGGGGTCTTACCCCCTTTTTATTAGTATGGTGTTCCTAATAAAGTGGCTGGTGAGTGTATATCATATAAGGATACTTTAAAATATTGACAATACCAATACCTTACATTAAAGAGACAGTTGACTAGGTAGACAGCATGGTTGGGAAGCATTTGCACACCCCTGAGACAAAGGCTGTCTATATGGATGTCAGTAAGAAAACCATCTTTTAAGATTTTGGATAAATATAAAGAAGCATATAAGAAGGCACCAGCGATCCTATAGTTTTATTCACCAGACAAGCGCGCCATGAAAGTTTAAAACAAATGAGTAACACAATTGTTGGCTGACACCTTTAAAAGTGCAAATTAACTGGTTTTTTTAATTTATTTATTTTTATTTTGTAATATTTTGATAAAAAATCATTTGTGTTTGTAGGTTGCCAGAAGTAACTCTTACTTACTGGAACTAACTCTGATTAAAAGATCAAACTGTGACTTTATTTAGGCTGCAAAGTTAGCATGTAATTGCAAGTAAACTCATGTCACCTGCAAAGTGAATTAGAATTGATGACCTTTAAGGGTGTCCTACAATGCGATTCAGATGAAAATATTGTAACTCGTGCCAAAGCATCAACTATGGATAAGCCTGATTTACCACAGTTGAGGGAGTTTGTACTGAGTTGAGGGAGGATTGTCTATGCCTGTGGACTGATAATAAAGCCTGCACACACTGTCTTACGCCAGGAAGACACACATCATGCTCTAAAATTCAATCTACAATTTGACTCCTATACATCCTATGTTTATACACGAGGAACTTAACTGTTTAAGAAAAATATGTCAAGTGACATCATGTCAGATATTAATTGGCTATGTTGAAGTGCGTTGGCTGAGCATTCTGTCACGATACAATACCTTCCATGTGGGAGTGTTGTGACGGAAGTAAAAGAACCTTTGAATGAACCAGCTGTAGATCTCATTCAGAGCCCTTTGCTTATCGGGTGCCTCCAGTATTGACTATGAAAAAATAGGACATAAATATAAATAAATATAGATATATGCATATAGTAATTAAATAAATATAGTTATTTATATTCACATAAAGTAAATAGAATATAATTGGATGTATCATTTGCATAAATTGGTTACTTACACATCTAATAAGAAAAGCATAAGTATACGGAGGTCTGATATTGACATATTTGTAGCATTCCATACTGTTGACAAAATCTATAATGTAGAAGAAGAAATGTTTTTGCATAACACAAGTTTTGGTTGCAAATGAAGTTCTATTCATTCTAATAATTAAAAAAAGAAAAGAAAAGAAAAGTACACAAAAATGGTCTGCACAAGCATGTAAGCACATGTGTGTATTATCAAATCTGACAGGCCTGGGAAAGTCAGTGTGTGAATAGGCTTTACCTGTCAGTAGGTGGGGGGTGGCTGTGGGCCAGTATTCGTGGCCCCCTGTGGCATTGATGGCCCACTCTACATTTCCATCTGCCTCCTCAGACGGGGGTGCAGGCAGTGCCAGCGGACTCCACCAGCCTAGAGCTGCTCTCTGACAGAGCGGCACACAACACACACTCACACACTTCATAAAGCAAAAACATTTGTGCAACAACACCAACTGTTTGAATGGTAAAAAAGGGCATGAAATAGATTTACTGTTCCTAATCAAACATTATGGTAAAGTTTTCATATAAGTTAAACTATGATAAATTATTAATACTGATATTTTAGGCTATTTAGAAAATTTGTATGATGTTTTATCATAAATAGTTTCCAAAGGAGAGTGAGTGATGAAGTGATTTTCATCTTACTGGGTGTACAGTCAGTCTTAGATGGAGCTGCATGGCATGGAGCGTCTGTCTTTCCTGAACAAGCTTAAACACAGTTTGCAGTGAATGTGTTTCAGTATTGCACTGGATCAGAATCAATATCCTGGTCAGTTTGCAAAAAAAGTAGTAGCCATCATAATGTTATTACAAGAATAATCCAATAAATTAGTTTATAATTGCTTTAAAAAAAAGTGCATCAATTTTATCTGGAACAAAGTAAACCTCAAACAGTTCTATATGCAGTTCACCCAAATGTGGTGTTGACAGGGCTTCATGACACCATAACCCTCTCATGACCAGTGAAATAATCAGAAGTACAATAATTTATAATTCTAACATGTGTAAAAAAAATATATATATATCATAAAGACAGCCAAGGCCACATAAGTCTTTTACAACAACTTTTTTACAACAACTACTAAAGCAATCGTTTGCCAAAATGTAAAAATATCAGTTTGTTACATTACATTTGTGCCAAAATGTTGGTCTGATATGTTTCCTTTATTAGGTGGAAATGGTGGAAATTCTTCATTACTTTCTGAACTAAACATGACATCCTGAATTCTGTGAACAATGATTAGTCTGTTATGGTGAGAAAGTATTGTGTGCATGTTTTTTTGCCTTGTGGTTTGGATGAGAGGATACACAAGCATAGCCTACAGAATCGGCCTTTTCTGGCCATCCAGTGAATTTAAGTTGAATATTTTTGTCACTTAATTGTCAATTCAATATATAGTTAACTGTCAAATGATTTTGTTATTGTTCTTGAAAAGAAACACAGAAATTCATATTTATTATATTATTCATATATATTATATTCATATTGATATTTACACATTCATATTTTTGTGAAAGTTTACATAAAAGCAAAACAGAATTTATGATATTTTAAATAAATTGTTAAAGATGCAGTTTGGTCTTGTTTCTCAATATAAACAACAGTGTAAAAAAATTGTCATATGACTATTGGTGTGTAAAGAAATTGTTATTTTTGCTTAAACTTAAGGGAAAAAATAATTTTAAATGAAGAAATGTTGCACTTTCTGCTAAAAGCAGATTGAAGCACTTTCTGATAAAATCATTGCCTTTTCATTAAAAGTAATACAGTTTGCTCTAAGCATTTTTAAAATTTTAAGATTGCACAATATAATTATATTCATTAACCGAATAAGTTGATTAAATTTCTATGTCAGTGAGATAGATCTGAAGAAGTTTTAGCTGAACAAGGCATTATTATTTAGGGCCAATTTTACTTTCTTAGTCAACATAACAAAACAGTGCAGCTTTTTCAGCAAAGTAAGTCATCAACAGAATATAAAGATAAAAAGTAAGTTTAAGAACTGCTACTGTAATCAGAATTATTTTTCACAGGGAATAGAAATTAGCTTGAGGTCAACATCTGATGCCTGTTAGAATAAGGCTTTATGCTTTAATGCTTGTACAGGTTTGTCAGTTGTCATGTATGTAAGGTGTCATGTAGACTCATAATGACCGTTCTTAGGTAAAGTGTTAATATGCCTCTCATTGAAATATCCATTACCTGAAAAGTAACCCGATCATCTTATTTGTTTTAATGCTATTACATATTCATCTACCTGACTCTCCATTTGGCGCACTCTTTCTTCCTGCACTCTCCACTGTGCGATTGTCTTTTCTCCCCAGCTGTGTCTGTTGTTCAGGTGTCTACACAATTTAAGAAAAATGATTTAATTTACAAAAAGAGAAAGTCAAGAGAGGAATGGCAGACATATATTTGACATTTTTGGTTTAAATGCTTCAAAAACTGATGAAGACTCACTTCAGGAAAACAGGATACTCTTTGAAGGCTTCGTCACAATCAGGCCAGCGACATCGTCCATTGACAAACAGAGAACTTATCACATTTGACTGGATAAGGCTGCATAAGTGGGTAAGTGTACATTAATGCAACACCCTATGTAGTTGAAACCTTTCTTGTCATATATCGTCTGAACTATTTCAGTAAACACCTGAATTTTTTCTTTAATCCAATCTATATTTAGACTTTTCAAGTGAAGTCAACTCCAGAGGTGTCAAAATTCGAATGAAGCTCAGCTCATACAAGGTTTTTGATTTCAAATGAGTCTAACATTCTGTTTCCTGTTTGAGTCTTACCTGTTCATGTGAGTGCTGGGGGTTTTGTGCTGATTAGTTTGTGCTTGACTAGAACTGACAGAACTCTCCTTTCTGCCACTTTTTACTGCTGACTCACACTTTTTAGGTGAGAGCTGAGAAAAACCCGTGTGTTCTGGTGAAGGAATAGGATCAGGAGATGGATGATGAGTAATTTATGCATTTCCAGACCCATTTTTACATATTAAAGGTACATATTAAAGTTTTAAGGAACTATATTTTGTTGGTCATGTCTTATCAAGCAATGTCTTTTAAAATAATAAAAATTATTTGATATATAAAGCACACTCAGATGGATAGTTTAGTTAACAATGTGTAATAATGGATGTTGTGGCACAGACCAAGAGGTAGCAGAGAGGTGGAACAGAGCACAGATGGTCTGTTCTGGGTTGGCTGAGGACTCTCTAGCAAAAGAAGGTTTGTGTGTGTTGTTTTAGCAGCACTCTGCACACACACACACACACACACACACACACACACACACACACACACCACCACCACCACCACCACAGAGAAAGTTGTGAATTTTTAATTAACTGGTAGATTGTGTCTGACTGTTAATGACTATAAACTGCTTTATGTGGATAATCTCAATGATTTTTCATTGGGAAATATGAGCAAAATTGAATGAAGAAAATGACATTATGGAAATTCCAAACATACATTTTTAAGCTGATCTGTTCTTTGGCGTGAACTGAGTTTCACTCCATAAACTACAGCTTACCTGAAAGGGTGAGTTTTCTTCAGAATGAAGTGAGGCGTCACACTTATTTGGTATGTAATTCTCATCCTCCTGCTCTTCTTTCAGAATTGGAGGCACATCTCCATCCGTTACACACCTAGTCCTGCCACTCTGTCTGTTAATCTGTGACATACTGTAAAACTCTGAAACAGAAAAAAAAAGTTGCAAAAAGTTTTACAGCACTTTATTCCTCATTTCTATCATAAATCTAAATAAGATTTATACAGAGAGGAGGTCAGGCACTAAACCAAATAATCTTGAAGACATCTAGTTACTGGTGATTATTTCTTTGCTTTACCTGGAAGAGAAACTCCACCATTATAGTTTTGTTAGCTACCTTTAAACACGCAGAAATGCTCCAAAGAATAGAAAAGAGGCCCAAATTTAAATACACTGTCTTAGACCCAGCCACAACATCGCTGGGTTTTTTCCCCTTTCCTTCATTAACATTATGAGGGTGAGAAGCAAAGATATGAAAGTTAAATGAAAGCTGTAGAGAATGAGCACAGCTTCACAATAATGATTAAAAAAAAGCGATAGGGTATACAATGTTTTGTTGGATTCACATGTTTTAGAGAAGAAGAAAAAAGCAAACATGCTTCTATTTCAAAAGCACATCAACCTATTTATCTTTCCAGAAAACCATAAACACTAGACAAACATGATAAAATGAATAACCATTTACATATAATACATGTACGCTCACTTTGCATTTTGCAAAAACATGCACAAGATAAGCAGGCCAGGAAAAGGAAATAGGATATGGGTAAATAGAAAGAGAAAGTTTGCAACCTTTGCGGTCTCTGATGTTATACTTGTGTACGAAAAACACTTGAGGTGCAATCACAGAACTAAATATAAAGTAAATGCAGTTAAATATAAAGTAACTGCAGTTGCACAGTGTGGCAATGAATATGACTAATATCTTTGAAATATCAACCACACATGAAATAAAATAATTGCATTACAATTAGCAGGAACAATCGCACTATGCTTAATGCTATAACAGCCACCTTTATAGTTCTACAGTGTATGGTAATACTTCAGTCTATAGCTACCATAGTGCTTTATAGTATTGGTTTGTGAATACACATATTGCTGTAAGCATTTTTTTTTTTTGACATAACTTCACAGGTATGGAAAATTACTCACTGCCAAAAGCAATTCTTTTTTTTATTTACACCATGGAACGTTTCGTTATTACAAACCACTCTCTCACAAAGTTGTTCAAAAGTGCATCAAACTAGTACAAATCTATCCTGGAATTAGTTTCTACTAACCACTCATTCTACCACATATTGTTTATAGAAACAACAAAATAGTACTATCTGTGCAATACTCTTTTTGGGTTGTTCTCATTTTCAGGTCGATACACATTAAGCCAAATACAATATGAAAAATTTAAACTGTGATATAACACAAAAAAGCAGCATTATGACTATATGTTACAACCAACACATGCATTCCTACAGCTTTAAACTTTCCACAAACTCTGAAATTTTAATTAATTAATTAAGTTAATTAATAAGAATATAAAAGAATTAATTCAGCAACTTAAATAATCTTCAGTGATGAAGAAATCAATTGGACCATTTCAATTGTAATACAGGAACCCCAAGATAGCCCCAGACATGCACTATATTCGTTGCAGTGTAGAAAAATGCATGATGTTTAATGTTTAAACATACAGTACAAGGCCATGTATTATTACAACTGAAACAAACACATATAAAACACTAAAAAACACTTTAACAATCACAAGCTATACAAGACAAAATTATATTTCATAGTTGAAGGCATATACTCAAATGATTTATTGTATTTTTATCCATATTCTCTAATTGTTTAGAATGTCAAATACCTGCTCAAGAACAGACGTCTTTATACTTTTTTGCACCTCCTGTTCTCTTCCTGTCTTTTGCTTGCTGAACAGAATAAATCAGAATGAGGTAAAATCTTATTTTTAGTCATCCAAGCTGTTAAAGCTCCACAATGAAGGCCACAGCCAGTCACCGGCATAGAATATGATCCTTTCTTGTCGACAAGTAAATGCATCACTTCAAAAGACTACAGTGCTCCATGTCAAATTCGTGTGTACCTGTGGCATACCTAGGTGTTCATAAGATATGCACACTTTGTGTGGTTAAGAAACATGTAAATGGAAAAATTCACCCTAACCTCAGTTATCTAAGTTTGATATTCGTAATTGAAAAACACATTATTTCTGCATATTTACTATCAAACAAGATTATTGATATAAATAATGTTATCAATATTTAGATTATCAATGTGTTTTTTTCATCAAGATAGCATTCTTTAATTCTCTGTAAATTTCATCTAACATAAAGAATTTATATAATTGCTAGTTGCAAGAATGATGCAATAATTTTATTTCTAGTTGAATGTTTGGCTTATTTTTACGAAAAACTGCTATCGTTATCAACCAATCTTCCACAGGTTGGACATATCAGCTCTCTTACTTGTTTATTTTTATATTATCAAATGCCATTCCATAAAACGTAATGTGTTATGTCATCATCTACTGCCACTGTTACTAAAGAGGTAGACCTTTGGTCAGTTGTAAATAGAATTTCTATAAACAGTTAAATAATTAATAATAATGTATTCTATCACTGAAAGGAAATTCTCTCACTTTCTTATCTCATTATTTATCTAAATGTGTAGTTATTTTTAAACCTGTAGAACAAGGTAGCTGTGGAAAGATGTAGCTTTCTGTGACTCACCTGAAGTTGTCTCCTTCAAAGAAAATTATGCAGCGCGATCTCTGTGTCCATCTGTATTTATAGTCCAATGGTATACTTGACTTTTTTGAGCAGGCAAAAATGAGTCGTTGTCATAAATATGTTATTAATGTGTGTCTTTGACACCAAACTATTGTTTAGAATATTAAAAAAACATAACTTTGAATAGTTGTATCTGATTGAATCTTATTGCGGGTCAAAACATTATGATTTAATATCCTTAATTAACTGAATTTTTTGAGAGAACCTTATAATATCTATGTCTCAAAATATCTAAGGAAATTACTACAGAAATTTTCTAGTCAATTTAGAATACAGTGCACAGTTATGTGTAATATAATGAACTATCTGAATGCAACAGAAATAATCTATTAAAAATTGTGAATTTGACAATGGATTAAAAAGAATGTAGTAAGACAGTGAAAGCAATTTGTCATCCACTGTTCACAATCAGTTATAAATGTGTCAGTTTCACATGTTTATATATTATATTTTAAGGAGACACATGAGAACATTTATGAACCATTTATATGTGATTTAATGACCACAAACATTTTAATGGCAAAAGTAACCTATGCTTTAGTCAATCCAACAGATGCCGCAAAAATATAGTACTGTGCAAATTTTAGGCACCCTATTTTTTTTTAGTGCAAACTTTGTTAGAGATTTTCTTAATGACTTCTACATTGTCAAGTCATTACAAAAAACATTTTAGATTCCCAAACAAAAATGTTTGCATGTTATTAAAGAAAGCAGTATATTACGTAAGAGACCACTTTTCAGACAAAAAACACAGTGAAGGCTGCTGGATTTTGCTGTAAATATAAGAAGCAAGTGCGACAGTCAAAGTCTCGAGAAGAACTGTGGCTAGTTCTGCAAGATATAACAAATAAAACTCAATAAAACTTACAGCTAACAAATCTCCTTACAGCTCACAAATTGTACTGGAGACTACTATTTTTATTTATTTATTTATTTATCACACCAAATATGGACTTTGTTTGATTTACTACTGTTTACTGCTCTTTATGGTATTTTTTAAAAACAATGTAGAATCATTTAATTTCATTATTCTGAAGGCATCTTTGCTCTACAGCATTTCTTTGCATGTGCCTAAAACTTTTGCACAGTACTGTACATTACAAATATTCCCACTAAAACTCAAAAAGATTTCTTCTGTTTTTGTGTATCTCATACTAAATAGTTTTAGATCTTAAAACATATTACAACATAAGCACACAATACAGTTTTTTAAATTTATTTATTTTTATTGAAGCAAAAAAATGTTATCCAAACCTATGACCAATGTGAAAAACAAATGGTCCCCTTAAACATAAAATCTGTTTGTGCCATCTTTAGCAGGAATAGCTGCAACCAAACGCTTCTGATAACTGGAGATCAGTCTTTCACTTACTTTTAGGACTAGGATTTACTCCTATGCTTTGGATCATTGTCTTGCTGCATAATCCAGTTGCGCTTGAGTTTCAACTTATGGACAGAAGACCGGACATTCTCCTTTAGGATTTTCTGGTACAGAGCAGAATTCATGTTTGTCTCAATTATCACAAGTTGCCCAGGCCCTGAAGCAGCAAAGCATCCCCACACTATCACACGTCCACCACCATGCTTGACCGTAGGTATGATATTCTTTTTGTGGAATTCTGTGTTTGGTTTACGGAGGTGGGGGTATTAACTCATCCTTCATCCGGATGTGCCAGGGCACTCATTCTGTAGCTGACTTCACGATCGAGTTTCAAACTGTGGTGGCTAGTTCCGGTTGGATGAGCAGGCTCTCCAGGCAGCATATGTACAGGGTCTTTCAGAGGAGTTGAAGAACAAGCTGGCCTCTTGTGACCCTCCAGGGGACCTGGAGGCCCTGTACACTTTAGCCATCCAACTAGACAACCAGCTATGAGAGCGACGGCTGGAGCACCGGTTAAGTAGGGCAGTCCAACCTGAATGTACCTTCAGGCAGGGTTCTCCATTATCATTGATGCACCATCCACCTCATCTGCAAGTGCAGGGTTTTTCTTCAAGAAAAAGAAAGATGGGAGCCTGCGGCCATGCATTGATTACTGCGGCCTCAATGCGATAACGCAGAAGGACCGACAACCCCTGCCTTTGATGAACTTGGCCTTTGACCAACTTCAACGGGACAAGATTTTTACTAATATAGACCTACGTAGCAAGTACAACCTGGTCTGCATCAGGGCAGGGGATGAATGGAAGTCCACCTTTATCACACCGTCAGGTTATTACAAGTATTTCGTAATGACCTTTGGTCTGATAAATGCGCCTGTGCTCTTCCAGCACTTCATTAACGAGGTCCTCCGCAAGACACTGAACCACTATGCATTCGTCTATCTCAATGACATTCTAATCTTTAGCAATTCACTAAAGGAGCATGTGGTTCATATCTGCCAGATTCTCCATCTCCTCCTAGAGAACCACCTATACATAAAGCATTTCTTTGGATTTGCATTTCTTTGCATTTGCCTAAAACTTTTGCACAGTACTGTATTTCCTCATCATTTCTTTATAACATAAATAGTTAAAGAATCATGGCTCAAACAGTTATTTAGGGAACCAATATACACTGATAAGCCATAACATTAAAACCACCTGCCTAATATTGCGTAGGTCCGACTTGTGCCACCAAAACACCTTTGACCCATCAAGGCATGAACTCCGCAAAACCTCTGAAGGTGTGCTGTGGTATCTGGCACCAAGACATTAGCAGCAGATCCTTTAAGTCCTGTAAGTTCTGAGTTGGGGCCACCATGGAGCAGACTTGTTTTTCCAGCACATCCCACAGATGCTAGATCGGATTGAGCTCTGGGGAATTTGGAGGTCAAGTCAACACTTTGAACTCTTTGTCATGTTCATTAAACCATTCATGAAAATTTTCTGCGGTGTGGCAGGGTGCATATTGGTTTGCAACAATGATTAGGTAGATTTTATGTGTCAAAGTAACATCCACATGAATGCCAGGACCCAAGGTTTCCCAGCAGAACATTGCCCAGAGCATCACACTTCCTCCGCCAGCTTTTCTTCTTCCCATAATGCATCCTGGTGCCATCTCTTCCCCAGGTAAGCGATGCACAGGCACCCAGCCATCCACATGATGTAAAAGAAAATATCATACATCAGACCATGACACTTTCTTCCATTGTGCGATGGTCCAGTTCTGATGTTCATGTGCATATTGTAGGTGCTTTCGGTGGTGGACAGGGGTCAGCATGGGCACTCTGACCGGTTTATGGCTACGCAACCCCATACACAGCACTCTTTGGGATCGGAACCAGACAGGCTAGCCTTTGCTCCCTAAGTGCATCAATGAGCCTTGGGTGCCTATGACCCTGTAACTGGTTCACCGGTTGTCCTTCCTTAGACCGCTTTTGGTAGATACTAACCACAGCATACCGGAAACTTTTTGGAGATGCTCTGACCAAATCATCTAGCCATAACAACTTGGCCCTTGTCAAAGTCACTCAGATGCTTATGCTTGCCCATTTTTCCTCCTTCCAACACATCAACTTTGAGAACTGACTGTTCACTTGCTGCTTAATACATTGAGAAGGGTCTATTTGTATCTTGCAGGATTACAAATCCCACCCTTACAAGGCACATCCACTATTACAAGTAATGCCCACAACCAATACGTAAAATATCCATCAAGACTGCCGGTTGTCTACTTCTTTACATTAATTCCTCACTTTTTTGGCATCACTATCACCACCTAGCTATAAGGTAGTATTACTGTATCAGACAACTCTTGAATCAGGAATGCAATTCTTACTAAAATTCTACAATCAAATTGATGCATTCAATCTGCCGTATACAACAATACATATGAAAATTGATTAAAGAAAAATTATTAATTCTAAAAGAACATGTTTGCAGCAATAACTTATATTTCTCTGTAATATTTCAACAACTATGCTTATATGAATTGACATTAAGATATTTTAGAACATATATTTATAAACATGTTCATGTCAACATGTATGCACATACACATCACACACTCATGCACAAACACAGTGGTCACAGGTCTTTGGATGTATGCCTTTTTTTTTAAAAAAAAAACGTTCAAAAATATCAACAGTTGGCCCTAACATTCAAGAGTACAATATATAAGAATATCTTAATATAATCTTTAGATGAATGATAATAACTTTAAGTTACATTTATTATCATTCATCTAAAGATTATATGCAAAGAAGTACACTACCAGTGGTGATGGATGTTTTACGTATTGTTTGTTGGTGAAATTTTTAATTGTGGGTGTGCCTTGTAAAGAGCATGGTTTGTGATCCGGCAGGCCACAGAGGGATACACTCGAATACATCCCACCCCTTGAGAGGTGCCATTGTAACAAAATAAACAATGTTATTCACTTCACTTTTAATTGTATGGCTGATTGGTGTAGCTCTTCTATGTCCCTTTTTATTTTTAAGAGTGTATGACAAAGGCTTTAATACTATTATAAATGTCATGCTATTTATATTTATATTATATCTACCTATCTGTCCATCTGTCTGTCTGTCTATCATGCCTTGCATAAGTATTCACCCCCTTGATATTGGTACAACCTGGAATTGAAATGGACTTATTTGATATTTTTACTATTTGACTTACAGAATGTGTCTAATATTGCAAGCTGCAAAATAGCTTTATTGTGTGACATAATTGTTTTGTTTTGTTTTTTTATTAATTCCAAATTATAAAATGTAGATTTTTGGTTAGTTGCATAAGTATTGCTTCTAGCATTGCCCTGTATTTGGACCCATACATCTTGGCTTTAATCATGACCAGTTTCCTTGTCCGTGCTGATGAATTGCTTTCCCACACCAGAAAGCTGGCCCCACCATGCTTAACTGCAGTGATGGTGTCACCATTTTTTAAAAAAAATAGTGATTAAATAGTACTCCGTGGGATGTTCAAAGTTTGGGATATTTATTTTATAACCTAACTCTGATTAATACTTTTGAAGAACTTTGTCTTGGACTTCTTGTAATAGCGCTTTGGTCTTGATGATCCCAATGCTGTTTGATTTGGTATGTTATCTAACAAACTCTGGGACCTTCCAAGAAGAGTTGTGTTTATACTGATATCTCATGACACTTTAATTGCATATAGGTGAACTACTCATCTATTTATGACTTCCGATGGCAAACTGGTAACTGCAGCAGAATTAATTTAGGTTTCAGAGCAATTTTTAAAATCATTTTTATAATTTTTTTTTAAATATAATTTTGCAGACCTTTGTAAAATCTTTTTATTTTTTTATTTTTTAATTTTATTTAAAAAGATCCTTTCACTTCAGTGTTATGGGGTATTTTGTGTAGATTCATAAAATATCATCCCATTTCAGTTTCTGGGTGTCACTATCTAAAATGTGTAAAATGTATCTATAATTTTTGATCCTTTACATTTTATGTACTGATTCATCTAATTACATTTACTATTTGACTCATGCGTTTCTGACTTTTTTTTTCCCTAGTAGGTGTGAGATTCAGCTGATAAGATTTTGTAGTTGTCTGAAACTCAATGACTCATTTAAGCTTTTCAGTTACAATATATGGGTATATTTAAGCCAATGCCACAACAATATGGTTATTAGTAGAGTGTACTTATTCCTTCACGTGAGTGTGTGAATCAGGACATAGGTCAAAGCAAATATACTTTGTTTCACATGCTTTGTGAAACATGGGACCGTGTTACACCACACACTTCGTGACATTCATGCTTTTTTTTTTATTAACACCACAGCTGTCATCACCAACACTGTCACGGTCATCAACAATTTTCAAGATGTATTTTGAATAGCAGTTTTGGGTAGTTTTTTTTCCTTAAGGGAAATTTCCTTGTAATTTTAGTGATTTCTTTACGGAACACAGTAAATAGGTTTGCAATTTAAATTCACTTGTAGGTGTTAATAAACCACAAAGGAAAGGCAACAAAAGTCTTCAAAACATCGCATTGTGGGACTGTCCTTACAAGGCAAATGACGTGCATTGTCATGCTGTTTTGTTAGTTTTTTTTTATTTTTGTGGTTGGCAAATGTTACCACAGTGTCTGTAAGTTGACTCGTGCATTTTAATTTCTGTCAAAACATTGCATTTTTCTGCTTGTGTGCTGGCAAATGTGCAATGATAAACACTTTCGTTTACAGGAATCATAAACTATTCAGAAACGTGTCCTTATTTTCGAGATTGACTGAGATTGATTCAAAAGTATGCCTGTCTACAAAAGAAGTGCAGGTTGTTTGTAGTCATGAATTCTCTTATGCGTGCTAGAATTACAGTATGAAAACAGGTTTTAACTGATGAAGGTGACAGGAAACCCTACAAAGAAAAGTCTGAAACTCTACATATCTTGTGTGAGGTTCATGTCATTTTTCCCTTTGCAGCGAGCCGCTTCTGTGAGCTTTTGTCCATTAAGTAGTACTTCAGTAACTACTTTATCCTGGTCTGGGCCATGGTGGACTGGAAGTCTATCCCACAAGGAACATTGGCGGGAATACATTGTAGATGGGGCACAAGTCCATCACAGGGGCATCATGAACACATTTGCACAATCAGACTACAGACAATTTAGAGTAGCTAATCCATCTCCCGGAATGTTGTTGGAGATGGAAGGAAACCCATGCAGACACAAGGAATACATGCGAAAAATCCAAACTGACACTGGACAGTTTGGTAAAAATTGCCTGCTCTTTTTTTCAATTTTCAACTGTATAGTTTCAGTGAACCTGTGCCCACTATAACTTAGATCTGTTCTTGCCTGACATGAGTGGAAACCAGTGCAGTCTTCTAGGGCCATAGCTAGGGAGTTATGGGCCCCCTGAATAAATATTGATGTGGGCCCCCACCGCCCTCCACCCATATCATATATTGTATGAGGTTATGGGCATGGAGGTCCACAACTATGGTGCCAAGTAACCTAATAAGGATTTCTTACAAAATAACAAAACAGACAACATAAAGAAAACTAATAAAATAATAAAATAAAACAAATTAACAAAAGGTACCAGCAATATAATAAAAAGTCATTCCAGTCAGTCTGGTGTCTAACAGCTGAAGTAAACATTCTGAAATAGAAAAGACTGCAGTCAAATGTAAAATAGAACCACTTAACCACTCATTGTCTTCATTTTTTGATGAAGATAATATGCTACTGCATAATATATTATTAAACCAAGCTAATAAATGTATTCATCCAAGATAAATGAGTTGTATTCGTGTTTTCTAGACAGTATTATTGTAAAACATATCACATCAGTAGGTCTGTAATCCTTGTGACACACATATCCATTTTTTCTCCCTGGTCTTCTGCTGTAACCCTTCCTGAGATGATGTGCATTCTGAGATTCTTTTCTGCTTAGTGTGTTGGTAAAGAGTGGTTATTTGATTTAACTTAGTCTTCCTGTCAGCTTGTCATCATTCTGTGTAAACACTAGAGACTGTTATGTGTGATAACCACAGGAGATTAGCGGTTTGTGAAAGACTCAAACCAGCCTGCGTGGCACCAACAGCCATGCAAACTCATTGAGATCACATTTTTCTTTATTCTGATGTTTATGAACATTTAATGTGAGAAATAATTGAAGCTCTTGACCTGTATGTGCATAACTATATGCAGTGCATGGCTGCTACATGATTCTACTGACTAATTGGAAAATTTCATGAATAAGCAGGTGTATGCATGTTCCTAATAAAGTGGCCGGTGAGTGTATATGCACACATAATGTACAAATATATACACAAATATATAACGTGTTTCACTTAACTCTCTTAAAGTAACCGGCCACTGCATCATCAATGATTAATGCTACTGAGTGGCTGCTTGTATGTCCTAAGCTCTTTTTCCTTTTGTGCAATGCGGCCATCTGCTCTCAGGGCTTCCAGCAGTTCAAGCAGCTGTTCTGGCAGACATAAGGGCACTGTGTCATGCAGAGACAAAACACCTTTTTACCAGCAACTTACAGATAGACTTAATGCTCTCGCAACAAGGGCCTACTGAGTGAGCTGGCTTACCAAACACACTCATTTTCATCAAACACTCTCCAAGAAGTGGCAAAGGATCAATGTTTAACAAAGTAGGTCTAGTGGCTTGCCAGGTGGATTTTGCATGTGTTACTGTAAACAGTCAGCATGGTGAAGAAATACAATATTACGCAAAATGGCTTTTCTTCAGGAATAAAGGGAAACCAGGTAAAAGACAGACACAATGTGTGCTTTGCTGACTGGCATTACATATAACCTTAATGTTATAACATTAACATTTTGTTTTTATAGCCAAATAACTTTCAAATTCACCTTAAAGAGGTTGATATAGAAGAAGTTGCTAACACTGCACTACAGGGGGCACTCTCTCTTATGATATTAAATAAATTAATGAATTTTTCGATTATTAATACTTTTCCCAACGGAACTGCTAAAATTCCTTAAGCACATCTCTACTCTTTTACTCTTAATAAAATGTTATAAATACATGAATATACATGAGTATGAAATCTGGAAATGCTTCTGTCCCAAACAGACAGGAGTGTTATATTTTTAGTGGTCAAACCTATGAAAATATACCATACAATAAAATATATGATGATTTCAGAGGTTTTCTTCAAGATTTACTCAGATTTGGTCAGTTATTATGATGAAATTTGTCCAAAGAGATATTATTTAGATATGCCATATTAGAGTATGACATACCTCCTCAGTCTGACGGGTTCTCATATGTGTGCTCTTAAAGGCTACAGTGTGTGTGTGTGTGTGTGTGTGTGTGTGTGTGTGTGTGTGTGTGTGTGTGTGTGTGTGCGTGTGTGCGTGTGTGCATTTCTCATTGCTTTCATACAGAGTTGAAATGTTACAGCACATTCTCATAGTACATTTATGTTCAATTGACCCAGATATGTATTTAGTTAGTCTCTGTGATCACAATGGATAACACTGCTTGTTTTTCCACTCAGATACATTTATCCATATGCTCATTATATAAATCATTAAATGTTAAACAAACCAGCTAACAGTCATAAAATGGCAACATGCTACATTAGATAAACTGCATTGTTCTGCATTGTACTGGTATTGCTCTAGTCTGGTAAAGTCAAGCAAATTGATAATACAAGTGCACTGTCTCAAGTTTTAGACAAACCAATGACACATGTAGCTTACAAGTTCAACTTTTGGACTATCAATTCTCAACACACACATAAGGCAGAGAGAGGAAACTGAATTGTGCAAACCATGGAACAGGCAGACATTAGACAGGAATGTTAAGAGAGTCATTGCACACAATGAAGAAACAGAGTGAGGCAAAAAAATAATAATAAATGCAGAGCTATTTCATACGACATACGAGACACAATTATAGACCATGATGTCAACCTCGGCCTAACTATGACAGAGGCTGGTCAGAGAATGAGGCCTAATGTGAGCCAGTTCACAGTATCATTAATAATTCAGAATTAAGGAGGGAATGCAGGCATGTCATCCTTAAACATTTTTCATGGTATTTCATTAAACTCAGCAAATGTACATTTTTAGAACTGTAACTATTCATCTGTTCAACTTGTTGTTGTTGTTGTTTTTTACTGTACTTTAGTTACTGTATCGGATTGAACCCCATACTGGTGGCAAAAATTTGTAATATGGTAATAGCAAACAAGGTATCTTTTAGAATTGACTAGAATTGACAGCTTCACTGTAGACATGGTGCTGAAGAGAAATCTCATGAGCATGAAACAACTTTACAATGTACCTTCTGAGAAGGACAGTGAGTGAATATGGAAACTGTGGTACCAGTGCATAAGACCTCATAAGTGCACTGTTGTTACTTTTTTACCTGCATAATGTCTTTATCTTTATAGTATTGCTAAGTATGATCTGTACTGTATATGCTTACAGGAATATAACAATGTCTCTGACAAGTGTTCTTAAATGTAATTACACAAATTTAATTGAGATGAATTTCTAAAATAATATAGGATCTAGAACAGTGTGAAAGAGAATGGTGTAATTACCCACAACCTCATCATTAGGCCATATACCATATACAGTAACACACAACATCATGACTTCATGACTTTCCTGGTCACAATGGATGCTGCTGGCGAGGACATTGCAGCAGAGACATGGAGGGGATGGTTGTGCCATGCTAAAAAAAAACCCCAAAATTTGCCACTTTACATTGCAAGACAAAATATCTAATATGAGGTTGATGAAATTCTGTGGCCGGACAGATATAAGTGAATAGATGGTGAGTGAGGAGAAATTGAATTTAGTGTTTTTTTAGTTCCTGTTTAATTTAATGCTATTTTATGTCCTGTTTAGGTCTATTAGTTCCTAGTTTACATTCTAGTTCATTCCCAAAAGTGTTCAATGGGGTTTAGGTCAGGGATCTGTGCAGGCTGCTCCAGTTCTTCCACTCCAACTTTGTCAAACCATGTCTTTATAAACCTTGCTTTGCACACAGGAGCGTTGTCATGCTGGAATATGTTTGGGCGCCTTAGCTCCAATGAAGGGAAATTGTAATGCTACAGCATACAAAGGCATATTGTACAGTTGTGTGCTCCTGTACAACTTTGTGGTAACAGTTTGGGGAAGAACCACATACAGGTGTAACGGTCAGGGGGTCAACAAAAATATAATATAGTATGTATCTATTAGGCCAATATAAAACCAGGTCAGGTGAAAGAGCCACTCCAACGTTACAATAAAAGAAAAGGCTGATGTTACATGGTCCCCTTTATATACGCTCACTGTAGCACGCAGTAGCGCACGATATACTCCCGAACCTTCCCGAGTTACTTTCGGCTTTTTCCGTAAAAAGCCGAGAGAGACCCGAACTGGTGCCGAGTCGCGTTTTCTTATTCACTGTAGAGCAAAGAACCTGTGCATTATGTCCATCTTTTACACTTTTCCTCAGTTTATTTGTGACTCTTTGCTGTTAAAGACCATGGCGCGTTTCCTTACACCGATTTGCGAACCATAATAGTTACAACCATGATAGTTGGATATTTTGCCTTTAAAAAAAAACACAATCCAAGGCAGTATGTGGCGTCTATGTGTTTTAAATAGGGCGCCTGTTTGCGCCGTGTAGCCTCCACATCCACACACAGGAGGAGGAGGATGAGTGCACTGGGCGAAAGGACAACGATCATAGCGCTGGAGACGCGGAGATGCTTAACTCGCCAGACAGATTAAATCCCTTTCAAGACGAGCTGTGTGGATGTCGCTGTGGCGGAGGAAAACGGTTTCAGCTCCGGTTAAAATTTCGGGAAGAAAATGAAGACTGTGAGGAAGCATCATCTTGAGCTTGAATGCTATTAGGGAGCGCCGAGGCATTATGAACACAGTGCTGCGTACCTCAACATGACAGTGCCGCGTATCACGGGATTTTACATTAGGCTACCATAAAAACGAAATATAACAGTCTGGCAGTGCCTATGTATTTATTTTATTCTACCACAGTGCGATGGGAATATCCGGCTGAGGCTTAGGCTAGCGTTTATGGAAAACCCGAAGACATGACATGCACACGAAAAAAAAGGAAACGACATTTTTTGCTTTTTAAATCCCGTGTTTACATAAGCTAACGAGCCGCTGGCTAAACAACGGGGCTTGCTGTTCGACACGAACCCGGTTTTTGCGTTATTTCCCCCTCAGACGTAACCATTTTGTTTATTAATTCGTTTTTCCCCCATCCATCTGATATATTTTTCCGGTTCTGTTACGGGTTAATGAGTTGACAGTCGATACTGGACCGCAGGTTTGGATTCATGATTGATTCTCTGAGCGAGGGGTGTCATTTGGAAAAGAACAATTTTTGCATCTTTTGTGTGTTTTTGGTTCTTGACAACTGCAACAAGCTCCCGTTCAGGCCTGCTGTCCAAGCCAAAGCCATTGTGTTGAGGACAAACTGGAGATTTCCAGGTAGAAGCTCCATCTCGGCCTCACATTCATCACTGTTCTCTGAAAAATTGACATTTTAATTTTTTTTTAATAAAGCTAGGCTAATTAGGATAACCTTTTAACCTATGCATTATTATGCTACAATGTTGGGGAGGGAAAAGTCTTAACCCTTCAAGGATAGACAAAGTAGCCTCACCTCTTGTCGCATAGTCTATGATATAAGGTATCAGCTTAACTGAAAATAAATAAGTATGGGCTAATTGTTATATCAGCGTGATACGCACACCGTTGCTGTATTGTGTACCTGGATAAAGGAGGCCCATGGAGTTACACATCTATATTACACCCGGGAGAAAACAGCATAAACCCGAACAGGAGGCTATGACTCGCTTTAGGCGCTTTTATATGTCGCTTGCACTTTTGCGTAGGCATTTGGGTACATCAGCACTGTCTGCTTTTCTTTCAGAAATGAATCATTATCATCACATTCAGCCTGAATGAAATCGAGCATCAGCCGCAGGTTGGACGCACTAGAAACTCGGCATAAATGTTTAAATGGCGCATCAAGCGCAATGCCCACACAAAACCATAGTACACACCAAGATACAGCAAAATGGCCTAATGAGGTTGGTTTTTTTTCTCAGCGTTTTGTAGCCGAACGGTAGGTATGGGACAGTGGGAGTGATTGTGTCTGCTTTTGGTTGGTGAATTCCGTGTCGCCTGCTCCTCCCATAGTGAGAGCCGTTAGCCGCACTCTCTCTGCTGTTGCTATCCAGCCTTTAACTGTAGCGCGGCCTTCTGCCTCCATACCGACTTAACACCAGTCCATCCGACTCCTCCCTGAAGCGACACACGCAATTTTAGCCGGTATTACTACCACAAATGACAGACTAACCAGAATACACAGCCACATAGTCTACAAGTAGCCGTGTGTTTGCGGAGATGATGCGTTTTGGCGCGGATACGAGCAGGTGTCGGATGCCTATTTACATATTTCACCGATGGTTTGGCTAAGACTTTTTAGTTGAATTAGTAATGCCTCAGTTTCCTCACATTCGCCTATTATTTAGCGTAGATTAAACTGAACCTTTATGTAGCTAGAGCTGTTACCAGTAGTCACTTGTGAGGTTGGGTGAGACCAGAAACATTTCCAGTAAATTAATATTTCCTATTGCATTGCTCATATAGCTGTTAAAAAAAAACACTCACATAAGAGTCATAGTCCTGGATGTGAATCATTGGACCCCTTCTGTGGTTACGAAAGCCAACAATATTTGTAAGATTTTCTTTCTTTCTTTATTTATTTTTTTTTACTGATTTTAAGATTAGGATGTGCATGTCATTTACTGAACAATACACCGAAGTCTTCTTAACCATGTAACAAAATACTATATTATCAAAACTGGAGTCTACTTTTTTAAAAGTCGATTTTAACCTTCAGTCCAAAAGTGATTAGTTTCTTATACTCTCTGATGTAAATTTAAAAGCCATTTGTCTGTTGTGAAGTATGAGAAGAAATGGATTTGGATAAGCAAGATAATGTTTTCTATCCTACGTTGAGGGATGGCAGCCACACCTGTTGCAAACAGTTTTTATAACAGTTTTTATAGCATGGATGCCATCTGCTAGGTATCATTATAAAAGGCCAGATCTAGAACTCTTAAGGGTTCTTTGGCTGTCCTTCTGAGGGAACGCTTAAAGGTTCTCTCTAGAAGTATATTTGCTTATAAGAAAGACTTATAAGTAGAACCCTTTTAGCAAGCTGAGAACCCTTAACTGTCCAGAGACCATTTGAAGAACCTTCTTTGCTAAGACTGTACCATTTAATAAGTAAGATCACTTAAGTGGTCATGCAGCATGGAATATCCAATAGTCACCATAACGATGGCATCAAAATTCACAAAAATACGGTTCCCACTGTCTGCGTTTCTGACAAAATGTAATATCTCTTTCAGATTTTGTAAAGGCAACTTAATAAGTATACAGTACTAAAGCAAGATATGCATCTACTGATGACACGAGTTTTATCCTTGCAGTTCACATTTGCATATTTTCATCTTGCATTCGCTTAAAAAAGGGGGCACTATTCATCATCCATCTATTTCAGACTAATATTGTTTTTCTTAACAGAACTGATAATTTCAGGTAATGCTAAATGACTAATCTGCCACTACACAAAAACAAAACATTCACTGTTTTTTCCTTTGGTAGCTGATTGCCTCTGATGAGCAATCCCTCCCACCTCGCTTCAGCACATACAAATTCGAAAGCATTAAGTTGTAGGAAGACACACCACACCACACACACACATGCACACACTGCACGAGGCAGAAGGACCCTGTAGCTTAGCAACAAGCTGCTGTAATTGCTGTAACAGAAGTATATTAGTATGGCTGCTCTAAAACAATAGGTTGTTCTCTGTCCTTTTGGAGTCTGACATTCACATAAGGTTTTTAATAATCTCAGACATCTCTGAGGTAAAATCTGCTAGCCATTCATAGAAATGGTCAATGTGTCAGCATATAAGGATAGCAATGTCAGTATACAGGCCAGTATTTTTACCTGTTAGAATCCACCTTCTCTATATGTGCATTTAACTGTTAAACTGTGTTTTCTGTTGGATCTCTGCATCTAGCTACAACTTGATGGTTTCTCAGCCTCAGTGTAGATCATGAGCGATTAACTCCCCCCACCTCTCTTCCTTGCTCCCCATCCCTCTGCCTCTCTCTCTCCACAGAGATACCCACATGCAAATACCCAAAACGTGATGTTAGGTGTTGTAGCCTAGCAACAAGTGAGGTAATCACTGTGACAGACTAGTTGCTGGCATGCCATGTTGCATGTGGTGGGAACAGCTGATCTGATCTGTGCAGAGAGCAAGGCAGATGATGTTCCTCAGCATGCTACAGCAGCTGCTTATTGGAGCCCTGCTTCTCCCTTTTAGGAGACTATTGATTGATTTATGTTTACAACTGACATGTACAAATGTGTAGCACCCTACCTTTAGGTTTTGGAGTGATGTCATATTCTGGTCTTTCTCTTTTGGATATACCCCTAAATTAAACTTTTACAACATATTTGTATATACATATTGGTACATTACATATACAGATAATTTAAAGACTACTAAATGAAACAAGAATAGCATATTTACAATGGGTGAAATAAGTATTGAATGTGTCAATATTTTTTTTTCAGTAAATATATTTCCAATGAGGCTATTCACATGTAAATTTCACCAGATTTTGGTATTAACTCAAGACATACACACATATAAAGAAATCCAAACAGTAAAGTCCATAAATGAAGTTATGTGTAATAAAGTAGAATGACACAGGAAAAAAGTATTGAACATGCTAACTGAAATTTATTTAATACCTAGTGGAGAAGCATGCCTTTTCTTTAGTAATGGAGTCTTGCGGGGTGAGCATGCATAGATGCCATGGCGGTGGAGTGCATTGCCTATTGTTTTCTCTGTGACGATGGTACCTGCTGCCTCCAAGTGTTTCTGGAGCTCTTTCCAAGTGGTCCTTGGCTCTTGGGCTACTCTTCTGACTATTCTTCTGACTCCCTGGTCAGAAACCTTGCGAGGAGCTCCTGTGAGTGGCCGGTTGATGACGGTGTGATGTTGCTTCTGCTTGCGGATAATGGCCCCAATGGTGCTTACTAGAGGTTTCAGAAGTTTTGAAATAAGTCTGTATCCGATTCCATCAATATGTTTTGCATCAGTAAGGTTGCAAAGGTCTTGGGAGAGCTCTTTGCTTTTACCCATCGTGAGATGTTTCTTGTGTGACACCTTGGTAACAAAAAGCCTTTTTATAGACCATCAATTTACTAACCCAGCTGATATTAATTTGCACAGATAAGAGATATAATTACTTTTCACCTTACAACGACTACTTACGGATTTCGCCTTGGAGAACTGATTTTTCTTAGCGCATTCAATACTTTTTTCCTGTGACATTCCACTTTATTACACATAACTTTATTTATGGATTTTAATGTTGTGAACTCTTTATATTTGTGGCTTTCTTCAGTTAATACTGATGTCTGGTGAAAATTTCATGTGAATAACCTCATTGGAAATATATTTACTTAAATTTTTTTTTACATGTTCAATACTTATTTCCCCCACTGTATGTTCTTTTGTTTGTACACATGAAGAATTGGCATGAAAGTGAATTATCCTGTCTAGATTTTGCAGCATTACAGTAGGTCTACACAAGCTGAATAAGGCTTGGGGGTTAGAATGTGCCAGTTGAGGCTCCAGAGCAATAGCATTCATTAATGTTTTACAATAGACACCAAACACTCTTTAGCATTTGAAACAGGGCTTTTGAAGATCAATTTCATCTGCAAAATTACATTTACAATATACCTATCACTAGTCTTGACCCATGATCCATCCCCATATGTTGAATGGGGTGAATGGCGTGATTTCACAGTAGGCACCCTGCTTTGAAGAGCTGATGAAAGTTTTTGAACTGCAGTTCGACAACTGTGGCTGATGCCTACTTTGTAGTGTGTAACATATTATGTTAGATCTCAGGTGGATGAGCGGAAAATAGCAATAAAGGTTTAAGGCAATGTATGGGCCCCAGGGATGTAGTACAGACCAGAATTGTGCTGATTTGAAGTTAAGAAATTGAGAAAATCTTTAAAAAGTATGACCTGATATAATGGAGGGTAACAGTCTGAGAGGGCAAGGGCACTCATTTGGCAGTCAAGTAAATCTAAGAGTATGTGTATTTTGCTCATTTATCACACACATTGTCATTCATCAAGCATTTCTTTCTTTAATAATATTCAGGACATAATCTCCTCAGCATATTTTCCATGTAGCCATCAAAAGATCTTAGCACAATTGACCACATATCATAGGGCACTAATGGAAGAAACAATATCGGCCATCATGTTGCTAATCAGTCCCATTTTTAAACAGTATCAGACTTTCAATCCATAAGTGTCATTTTATGAAACATGCATTTATACCGTATGTGTACACTCTTAGAAAAAGGGTTCTTAAGGGTTCATTAGATAATTAACATTATTAATTATCTTCAAAATTGGTTTTCTAGGAGACTATGAATTTTCAACATTTAATTTGAACAATAACAATTATTTTACTTTGTTTATAGGTGTTGTGAAGGGTCAGGAGGGGAGACATTTTTGAAAGGGAGCTCCAAAGAGAACTGTACAAAATGAGGCTATGCAGAACCAGCTTCTCCTGTTCCATGTGAGACAACAAATAGAGGCAACCACGTGGACGAAAAACAGCTCAACCGGAGGAGGTGGAGGAGGAGGTGGTGGTGGAGGAGGTGACAGTAAAGGAGGTGTTGGTTCTACAGGAGAAGACGAAGCTCTACCATCAGAGCAGCAAGAGGTATGGCCAACGGAAATGAGAGTAGTGATGGGTCCCACAACCCCCTGGCAGCAGTTGTGGCTACAACGGGTGGCACAGTGAATGGAGGGCCTTCATCAGCAGTGTCTACCTACATCAAGCTTGTCCTGCTAGGGCTGATCATATGCATCAGTCTAGTGGGCAACCTGGTGGTATCTTTGCTAGTGTTAAGGGACAGAGCCCTACACAAGGCCCCATACTATTTCTTGTTGGATCTTTGCTTGGCTGACACAATTCGGTCAGCAGTCTGCTTCCCATTTGTACTAGTGTCCATCAAGAATGGCTCAACCTGGACCTACAGTGTACTCAGCTGCAAGGTGGTGGCTTTCATGGCTGTGTTGTTCTGCTTCCATGCAGCCTTCATGCTGTTCTGCATTAGTGTCACACGGTATATGGCCATTGCCCACCATCGGTTCTACTCTAAGCGCATGACCTTCTGGACGTGCGTTGCTGTGGTGTGTATGGTCTGGACACTGTCAGTTGCTATGGCCTTTCCACCTGTATTTGATGTGGGCACCTATAAATTCATCCGTGAAGAAGATCAGTGCATTTTTGAGCACCGTTACTTTAAGGCCAATGATACACTGGGATTCATGCTTATGCTGGCCGTGCTTATCCTAGCCACTCACGTGGTCTACATGAAGCTCTTGCTCTTCGAGTACAAGCACCGCAAGATGAAGCCCGTCCAGATGGTACCCGCCATCAGCCAAAACTGGACCTTTCATGGGCCTGGAGCCACAGGCCAGGCAGCCGCCAATTGGATTGCAGGTTTCGGCCGGGGCCCAATGCCACCTACCCTGTTGGGTATCAGGCAGAACTTGCACAACCAGAACCGAAGGCTGCTAGGCATGGAGGAATTCAAGGCAGAGAAGCAGCTTGGCAGGATGTTTTACGTAATCACCCTGTTTTTTCTGGTGCTGTGGTCACCATATATTGTGGCCTGTTACTGGCGGGTTTTTGTGAAAGCATGTACCATCCCACACCGGTACCTCTCCACTACGGTGTGGATGAGTTTTGCCCAAGCGGGGGTGAACCCCATTATCTGCTTTTTCCTTAACAAGGACCTCAAAAAGGGTCTGCTGGCCCATTTGCCTCCCTGTTGTAGAACTAAACCTCAACTACCCCGTGAGCCTTACTGTGTCATGTAAAGACAAGTGTTTATTTATTTCTGTTATAATTTCCTTTGTTTCTCTTTGGGTGGGTCACAATTGGACAGTTAATATGGTTTAAAAGTTATTTGAAGATGGAGGCATGAGGGATGGTTTCTTTTGTTGTAAGGTTAGGGAGGTCATGGGGGAAAACATCTGCTGTCATCTAAATGCTATGTATTCTTTTTCTTGCTATTAAGGGAAATGGTTCAGGGCTAAAATGAGAGGCACTAAATCAAATACAAATGTGTTTTGAGAAACAGTGCTATTTAATACAGCCTTGACCATGCTATCGTTCAAAAGACAAAAATTTTTTCATAAAATACCAGTGTTGGTAATGAGTGTGTGAGGGTCAGAAAATGGATTGATCTGTGAAAATAATTAAACTTGACATTAACATTACTTCACTAATTCACTGATCATGTACCATTAATCTTCAAAGTTCACTTTGGCATAGTAATTTCTATTTGAAATTATAACTGCTAAAAAATGCATATATTACAGTAATAAAAAAAAAGCATGTATTCTTAAATTTTAAAGTGCCAAAGGCCAACAAACACATGAGAGTTTGAAATGCAAATTTGGTATGTTATTGCAAGTTTTGAACACGAGTTAGTGTATAGAACAGAACTATACTATACTTGAAAACAAGTTAGAGTTTAATCTTTGAAGGTTTATCCAATAGTCTGTAATCACATTTGCACTCGCTCTCATCTTTCATGACCTACCATGTTTGTCTCCCTGCCATATTTATAAATTACTTTCCACTGATGAAAGTTCTTTAAAGCTGAAAATGAGTCCCCATATGATGTGGTTGCACAATCCATGAGTCATCCGTTGATATCAAAACAGAAACCTTAAAACTGCAAAGTCTATATAACACAACTCACCATTTTTGAAAGCATTTAAAATTTTTGCCTGATTTTGATGTTCTAGAAAAAAATCCCCTAATTGGATGAATGTACTAAAAGTACTGAAACTGAGATGTTACTGAATTGAATCAGTCTTTTTGGTTGATCCTACATGACGTTTAAGAGTACAAAATTACCAGTTACTTGAATCCAATTTGAAGTCATATCACTGAGTGCATAACAGTTTTCTATAGGTAAAAAGAAATATGTATACCTATAGTTCACATACATTATTAAATTCAGTGATATTCTATTATAAAAAATAATGTTAAGAGTGACATCCAAGAAGACCACGAGTTAGCAGATATTCAGTAAACAACATGTAATATGATTTATAATTAGGTTGTGCTTGTTTGACCTACCACAGGAGTGTTATAACATGCACAACAAAATATGAAACTCGTGTATTCAAATAATATGCATTTATTTCAATATTCAGCAACATTTGTATGAAGAAAAATTCTGATTTTACATCACACCTTGTTTTATTAAATAATGTTCCAGAAATAAGTGTAAGTATTAGTAGAGATAAGGAATTGGGAATGGAGATGTTCTGATTAATTGGCCTGATAATAATATTTTGCACACAGTTTCAGAAAGTGTTGATCAGTGAAATGGTTTATTTATTTATTTATTTATTTGGTGGGGGTGGGATGGGGGGGATTTTGATTGGTAGAATGATGTAGACAGAGACACAGCGATTGTAATATTTATCTGAATGTTACAGAGAGCAGAAAATTGACTTTTTTATGAGGTAGTTAGGTTCAGCTTGGGATGGTCTAATTCCTTTCTGCTCCAATTTTTGCAAGATCAAATAAACAAAAGAAACAAAAACAGAATATCAGGAAAATGAATGACATCTACACCAAGAGCTAAATCCACCCCCCCACAACTAAAATGGGGAGAATTCTTATTGTTATTTGCATCTATTGCCTTAGTCTATTATGAAGGATTAATATTACTGATGTAAGGAGGATTTGACAGCTCTATGCCTCTAAAGACTTTGGGGGGGGGGGGGGGGGGACACGCTACTGGGAGAGAAATGAATGCTGGGGGAAAACAACACTGTGTCTTTGCTGACTATTGGAGGACATTCTTCACTCCCCGTCACAACCATACAAACTGAGGTCAAGAAGAAAAATGCATCAAAAGGGCACTAAACTAGCTGGAAAATAATTGCCAAATTGTGACACTAATGTGTACAGTTTTGCACAGTTCAATGGAAAGACTTGAATTCCAAAACTTGATTTCCAAGTGGAATTAAAAGGAACTTCCTTCATCCTTGTGGAATTCTTTGAGACATTTTTGGGTTTTGTTTTGTTTTGTTTCCTTCTTCTTATCTTTCAGGGTGGGAGAAATGATGCAGGTGAAGGTTGGCGATATTGTGTGTATTCATGTTGAAAGGATCAGAAAAAAAGAACAAGTGCTTATATTGGTGTTTGGGAGGGAGGGCATGTGGGTGGGTGAAAAGGGAGTGATTTTTTGTAACAAGCAAAAATGCCTGGTAGAACATTTTTAGTTGCTTCAGGCATTCTATCTTTTGTAAAATAACTGTGACCTCTGTGTGATTTCCTGTGTATTATATGGACTATGGACTAATGTCAAACTAGGGGGAGGGAAAGGGATGGACTCTTGGTTATCATCTTTTTACCACGCATGTGTGAGTGATTGTTTATGCCAAGTATGAATGTGTGAGAGGACTTGGGAAAGGGGGGAGGGGCTGTTAGGGATGAAGCGAACTCAAGCATGGTCATTGATGGACAGCCTAATGAAAAATGTCACTCCTACAGTTGATCAAGTTCACTTTCTCTTACATGGATAAATTATATTATTGATTTAATAAGTAACCTTAAGAGGAAATTACGTTTTTTTTTGTTTTTTTTCCAACACCATTTTAGATAAAACAGCTAAAAATGGTATGGTAGTGCTTAGGAAATTAAGGATTGCAGTTAATAAAAACCTAAAGCAGTTAACCTAAAGCTCTCATTCGCTCTCCATTTGAAGAGGGTTTTAAAATAGTAGGACTAGTATTAACTGATGAAAAGGGTAATTTACTTAATGATTCTTAAAATATCACAAGGACCCAGGGAAGGTAACTAAAGTGGTAGCTCAGTGACTTGGAACACCGTTCTATAAGTGTATATGACATGTATGAAATAATTGCTTAAAGGCAGTATCTTAATCCAGTCTGTGGCATTTTGAGTTGCTTCAAGGCTGTAAACTGCACTATTGCCACAACTGTTATGTATAATTGTCAGCCAATTTCATTGTCACACTGATTACAGGAACTAAATGAAAGAATACCTGAAGTGTAACTGAATAGTGAATATGAATAATAAATGAATATTTATAGTGGTTAAATTTAATAGTGTTAGTGCAAAGTTTGTGAACACAGTTTAAACATTCTCTGGGTCTAAATTATCATAATGATTCACTATTAAGCTTCATTTTCAGTCTAGGATTAAGTTCAGCTTGTGTTTTTGAGTCTTGCCCTTTTGATAAAAGTAATTTGGATTTTTAGGTGAGCATTTTTTGCACAAGGTGTATAACAAAAACGCAAATGCTTAACATGCTGTTGACATGCTTGTCAAGCTCACCTTGAGATATGACATCTATTTTCCTTAATTTATATATCTCAAACTTGATTTGAAATTCAGCATATCCCCATATCAGTATGATTTAAGTGCCTGTCTTGATGGGTTTATTTCCAAACTTCTATTATATTAGTTTCACCACACTTTTGATTTTCTTAATTGTGCCAAATACACAATTTCTTGTGAAATCATTTTCTCTTCAAATAACAAAAATATACTTCAAAGAGATTTTAGCAGCTTGTATATCACAAAGGCAGAAAATGTGAATGAACTAATGACACGACACAGAAAAAAAAAAAGAAAGCTCAGTGATAACATCACACTGAATGAAATATTTCTATGATCAACCCACGGAGTCACAATTTTCATGAGTGTATGATAAATGAAAAGAAATGAGAGGGGAAAAAATGAGCGAGAATGTCAAGTTTGATTTCAGATTCAGATAACTTGTTCTGTAAATTAAAAGGTTTTCCCCCCTGACAATAAAAGTTTACTTTTGTTGCGTTTTGGACTGTTAATGTGATGTAACCTTTGTTCCATGGGCAATGCATCTGCCCAGCTCCAGAAGAGTTTAATGGTATACCTCACAATGCAAAATAATAATGACATGGCAGTTTATGTGTTCACATGTATGTAACTGGAAAGGTGCAGGCTGGATCTGAGTTTTGTGCTTCCAGACCCAAGCTGCCCCATTAGGTGCTACAATACTGAACCCGCACCTTCGAGGTTGGGGGTTCGATTCCCTTCCTCCACCCTGTGTGTGCGGAGTTTGCAAGTTCTCCCTGTGCTTCAGGGGTTTCCTCCACCAGTCCAAAGACATGTGCTATAGGTTGATTGGCATTTCCAAATTGTCCGTAGTGTGAATGGGTATGTAAGAGTGTGTGTGTGTGTGTGTGTGTGAGATTGTGCTCTGTGATGGGTTGGCACCCCTTCCAGGGTGTCCCCCGCCTTGTGCCCCGAGTTCCCTGGGATAGGCTCCAGGCTCTGTGCAACCCTGTGTAGGAAAAGCGGTACAGAAAATGGATGGATGGAAAACAGTAAATGGAAAACATTTTGCTCATACAACCCCAATTCCAAAAAAGTTGGGACGCTGTGTAAATAAATGTAAATAAAGACAGAATGCAATGATTTGCAAATCTCATGAACATGAAATGATGCAGATGTGCAAGCTGCCCATTCCACAGGCACTTTTATTTACATTTTTCACAGCATCCCAACTTTTTTGGAATTGGGGTTGTATTACAATGATATGCCACATAGTTGCAAACAATGTTATTTCATCAACGAGACATATGACCGTAGAGGACTTTTTATTCAGCAGAAGCTTAGATGCACTTACCACCAAAGAGTTCAGACATGGCTGATCTTTAACAATAGGAATTCTTCCCCTATCATCCTGGTTTCCTTTCCCACAAGGAATTTAGAATCATGCTAAATGACACACAGATGCCTCTTGTTAACACTGTCAGAATAAGGGCAGCAGATTCTTAGCTTTGCTCAGCAGTAAACCAGATACAGAGGTGAGTGTAAACCTGGTCAGTGTGACAGTCGGTTATTGCTTATAAGAACTAAACCCCTGACTCTCTATTAAAGCATTTTTTCACTATTTATAAAAAATGTATGTAAAATGTAACTAAGCTGATATTTATTATTCAATAATACATTATTAACAGTGGTACAAATACAATTTTTAGCTGTTAGAAGATCTGAACATATGAATTATGTATGTATTCACATACTTTTTTCTTAGGTATGACCACAAATTTGTGTGCACATTGTGTATTCTCACTGTGCAATAGACACTGGAACCACAGAGACCCTGACCAGGATAAAGCAGTTACTGAAGGAACGAATGACTGAATGAATGAATAACATACTGGCTTTCTTTAACATGAAATTGCCTTGATCATCAATACAGAGTTCCATCACTTTTCTTAAATTGCGATAATTCTGCAAAGCACTATATTACGTGACTTGGCATAGTGATATCTTGTACTATTTTGTGATAACTCTGATAACTTAACCATATGGTGCTATTAGAATTCTCTGCTTCAAAAATGCTGTTAAACACTTATTTAAAAAAATCAATCTATGACAAAATAGAGAACAAAAATCTGAACGTGATTTTAACCAACACCAATTCACTGTGCCATCTGTGTAAGAGTTGTGTTCTCCAAGCTAAGTGGCCTTATGGCTGAGCTCAACTTCTAGCATCACAGGCCTGATCCACCATAAATCCACCAAATCTAATAGTGGCCAGAGAGAAGCCTGCACTCAGCCAAAGTTAAAAGCATGCTGTGGAAGTGCTGTAGCATGAAAAGCGAAGTACTGAGTTTGGACAGGACATCGAAGAAGGTAAGTATAGATCTGCTAAGAGAAAGATCAAAGAGGGGGATGAACAGACAGAAAGATAGATGGAGGTCAGAGAATGCAGACCTTCGGAAAGAAACAAAGCTGAATTGAGCTGACTGACCTAAACTCAGACCCCAAAGGGATCTGTCATGATCTTCAAACCATTCCTGAACAATTTTTGCAGTGTGGCAGGCTGCTGAAAGAGGCTACTGCCATTAGGGAATACCACTGCCATGAAGGGGTGTACTTGGTCTGCAACAGTGTTTAGGTAGGTGGTATATGTCAAAGTAACAGCCACATCAATGCCAGGACCCAAGGTTTCCCAGCAGAACATTGCCAAGAGCATCACACTTCCTCCACCGGCTTGCCTTCAACCCATAGGGCATCCTGGTGCCACCTGTTCACATCAAACGTCAGAATGGGGAAAAAGTGTGATCTCTGTAACTTTAACCATGACATAGTTGTTGGTGGCAGGTGGGTTGGCTTGAGCAATTCAGAAACTGCTGATTTCTTGAGAATTTCACACACAACGGTCTCTAGAGTTTACACAGAAGTTTTGAAAAACAGAAATTATCCTGTAAGTGGATGGTCTGCAGGCTGGAAACCTTGCTGATGAGAGAGATTAGAAGGGAATGACTGGTCTGAGCTGACGGGAAGTCTATAGCAACTCAGATAAGCACTCACCATAACCACGGTGAGCAGAAAAGCATCTCAGAACACACAACACATTAAACCTTGAGGTGGATGAGCTAAAACAGCAGAAGACCACATCAGGTTCCATTCCTGTCAGCCAAGAACAAGAATCTGAGGCTATCATGAGCACAGACTCACAGAAACTGGACAGTTGAAGCCTGGGGGAGGGGGGTGGGAGTCTGCCCCCCGGATTTTCAACGGTACAGTTTGTGTGAGCCTGTGCCCATGATAACATTTTTTACCCTGATTGTATTAAATGTGTGTTTTTTTAAAAAAAAAAAAAAAGATTGTATTTGTTTGACTAATCATGGTTTATTGGATACCAGTTGCTGTGGTGAGAAACAGGATTAGCCAATTGGTTGATGCATTTTCTGTTTGAAAGCTACTAGCCAAATAGCTAGAAGCCTGAAGTAGCCTGCTGGTGTTTACTGCAAAAGAAAAGTAGATCAGGATTTATAATATAATGTGTAATTTTCTCAGATTATTAACATGCCATTTTAATCATTTTCTGTGGAACTGTCATAAAGGTATTTTATGGTAATTATTAATATGTAAAGACTGTTTGGTGGTAGATTGTGCTTTTAAATATTAAATAACAAATTATTATTGATGTCCGATATCCACCTGAAATGCATGAGCTCATAATTCTTAGCAAGTTAATGGTAGAGATGAGGAAAAACAATCATGATTTTAGTTTTGTACATTTCCTCATCAAACCAAAATTAATGTCTGGTTACACCACTGCCAGCACAACACACAACATGCTTCTGAATCATTTTTAGACTTACATCAAGCACAGCACACAGGTGTTGATTTTAACCTATGTTTTAGACCAAAGTCAAGCCGGCCATGATAGAATCCAGAGTGGATGTATATACAGCAGTTTACAGTAAGTGCCCATTGGATATTTGCATATATAAAAAGCTACCACTCGTCGGTTTAATTTAAGCAGTGTGAGATGCGTTTGTGCGCATGGTGTTTGTGTCACTACGCTACAGTTCTGCTGTGAATTCTGGATAGTGTGAGGTTGAGCAGTAGTGTAGGCCTACTGCAAGCTGCTTCACTATTACTTTTTCCAAGTTCACACGGGCCAAATGAAACAAGCCTGTGGGCTGGATTTGGCTTGTGGACCTTGTGTTTGACACATGGTTTAACCGAATACGTGGTGCAATTTGTCAATATACAAATAACTACCTACATGTTAAGCATGATAAAACAATGACCTTCATGTTTAATAACCAACAAAGTATAGAAAGCACTACAGATTGATTACATCTTCATTAGAATTTGTTGTGCAAGCTGTTCTCGCCTGGATGCAGTTCCAGCAAGCTTTCATGTAAAATGACCCACAAACAATGTAGCTTTGGTTCATTTGCATGTACCACCATCTGCTGGCTGTAAAAGGGTTCTTTAGGACAAAAACACTATAATGCACTGTAGTGGCCTTTTATTGGAAGATATGTGTAAAACCATGTCTAAAAAGGTTTCATAACACAAAGTGGCCAAATGACTGAAAGCAAATCCACACTGCTGAGTTTTCTAAGAGCGTCACAAGTTCAGGAATTTAGCAAAAGGTATTAAAACAATGTAGAATATTAATTCATTCTCTTTAGTAACCACTTTATCTTGATCAGGGTCATGGTGGATCTGGAGCCCATGGCTCTGGAGCTACTGCAATTCAAACTTGGACAATGTGGTTATTTAAAATGAATGAAGGAAGGAATAAATTAATGCATTTTTACCATAGAAAAATTTACTTAAAAATAATGCTTAAAATAACAGACAATTCAGTACATCGTCAAATACACAACAGTGTGAAAACTTTTGCTAAAAACAATGTTGTAAAAATGCAAACAGAAAATCAGTGTGGACAAATTAACATACAGATTTGCTCTTTGCAGGCAGGAATAAAACAGGAATTTCCTGCAACTCTCTACTCCACACTTGCACTCCATGCGGATGCGATTGATAGGAGTGTCTGGCATTCCTGACCGGCTGCAATTGGTGTCCATTTTGGAGCTTTCTACATCTACCTCATCAACTATAAACACAGAGGACACCATAGCAGATGAAGGAATAAACCACAAACTCGTTAATAATGAAGGCTTTCAAAGTATTACAAAAAGTCATAGTTGTCTAGATATGTTTACTATGAAAAATCCAACAAGTGCAGTGCTACTAAAGTGTCACATGCTTACTTCTCATTTTATAGTCGAAAGTGAGCTCTTCTCCCACTCTTATTGCTCGTCTTGCAAAGAAAGCTATCCTGGGAAATCGTTCGTCTAAGTTGTCGATGAAAACATTATACACCTGCAAGTTTGGGTCGCACTGCAAAATGGTTGAGGACATACTATGATTTTTGTAGTTTAAGTTATATGTGGGACACTGGGATATACCAATTTAGACATAATGCTCAGTTTTTTGCCCAATAAAGAGAACACAAGATCAACATGACAAAAGGGAAAAAGGACATGTAATGTCAGTGACAGTGTAATGACATTACACTTTATACCTACTGCATGGAATGCCAAAGGCCAGGTAATTTAAAGTAAGAAATCTTGACCATGACTGATATAAAGTCATGATGCATTTAGTTTTTTATATCACAGGAGATTGCCATTTACACAAATTAGATTATCTCCATTAAATAAGATTTAACTGATTGTTAGCATTGTTACGGTCTGCTATAACATGCCAAACTGACAACTAATCAGCACATCATCAGTCACACTTACACTATGGTTGACAAAGTGGGAAATATTTCCATAGTGGGCAGCATCCAGAGTAAAGACATCAGCCACGTAATCCAGATCAAACAAGTAGGTGACACCCTGCTGATCATACATCTGTCCTCTTCTCTCAGCCTCCTCTGAGGTGATGACCTTAAAAACACATAACACACAGACAGCAACGGAAGGCAATGCAAGAATAATTCTTATAGATGTGGTTTATGTGGATCTATATAAGAAATAAAGTAGTTATTTAAAAATAAATAAATAAATAAATACAACCTAAAATCATTACTGACCTTTCTCACCTTGGTGGTTCAGGTCTCCTGGCATATTGTATACAATTAATCAAGTGTCAATCATTTAAAAGTCAAAAACCCTGTTTCTTCCACCAAAATACATTTACCTATGCCCACTGACTGTTTTTGAGTAGATAAATGTTTTTAAGTATATCATGCACATGTGAACAAGGAAATTTTTTATTAACCATTAATAATTTATCATATTTCACATCCCCTCCCTCACCCCGGGAATGCAGATCCTGTATTCAAAAGTCATGGAAAAATACCTCAAACAGCATGCAATTCTAATAACGATAATAATAATAATAATAATAATAATAATCATAATAATAATAATAGATCAGGGTGATTATTCTAATTTTGCAGCGTTTATACCAATCTGACTAGGAATAAATGATTTATACCAATCTTACAAGGCATTTCTTCAGAGACAGCAGAGACTTTTAAATGATCGTTATGCTTTTATTCAATCATTCATTCTTTAGTAACCTCTTTATCCTGGTCAGGGTTATGGTGAATTCCAGGAACAATGGGCATGAGGTGGAATACACTGTGGATGGGACACCAGTCTATCACATTGTCCATGCATGCAGACATTTAAAACACTCGTTCATACCTAGAGGCAATTTAGTGTAGCCAATTCACTTACTGGCATGTTTTGGGGAAGTGGGAGGAAACCGGAGAACCAGGAGGAAAGCTAAGGAGAGAACAGTAATCCGAGTTCAAGAATCTGGGACCCTGGAGCTGTGAGTACAATACTACATATTTCCCCTGGCTCCCTGGTTCCACTTGTTGAATTTTACAGTATTTCAGTGATGAAGGAGATATATATTGCCACAAGCTTACTAACACTTACTTACCAGTCCTTGTGCTTAGTTATAGCTTTCTATGTTCTTCCTACAACTTTGACTTGTTTCTGCCAAGCTGATGTATGTTTCTTTGGGCAAAAATGAGCATATGAAACTCAGAGCACTCACTTCTCCAAGGTACTCCATGACGAAAGAGTTCTTGGGAATTCTCTCGAGTGTGCACACACCCCATCCTCTTCCATTAACTGTTTTAAAAATGCACAAGTCATACTGCATGCCCCTCTGCACCACTCTGTTCCTGCAGTCTATCCCACACTGGCACCGTGAGTTACACTCATAGATGGGCATACCTGGCCTGATTTTCACCTGCATGTTTTCATTATACGCTGTACAGTTATCGGATGCTCCAGGACAGCAGCCATTTACAGGCGCTTTAATACAGTCTGTGCATTCACACCCTACTGCTGCTTCATTGAACTCTACACCTCCCGCAATCTTATTGTTGTTGATGTAGGTGAAGTCTTTGGGAGGGCTGTCCAGGTCCACGTCATTCCTAACAAAGATGCTCCCCTTGTGCTGACAGGTTCGGTTCAGCTCTTCCTCCCAGCGCCGCAGCTTCATCCGCTGCTTGGCCCTCTCGTGGATGAAGGAAACTGCAGAGGCATCCAGTGAGCTTGAGTCCAGAGGCATATTAGCACGAAGCAGTGCTAAACGCATATCCTGCCAGAACTGCTGGAGGAGTCTGGGGCATTTAATATTTTTGTGCAGTTCCCATGTATTCTCTGACTCCGAGTAACCATTCCAGGAAAAACTCCTGACCCTACACAGGGACATAGTACGTATGTGATATGAAAAAGAAAATGCAATATATAAATGGATGAATCTCTATTCTAATGTTGAGATGTGCATTTAGTAATGATAAGAATAATAAGAATTGAGATGAAAACTTTACCATTACAGAGTTTTAGTGTTCGCTCACCTAAATTTTTCTATAATTACACAGATAGTCCACAACATAGTCATTGAAGTTGTCCTCAGTCACAGCCAGCTGCTTGCACACTAATTTCTGTCTCCTACAAAGAGACTGCAGCTCATCCCACGAGTACTTGCAAGACACATTGCAGTCTTCAGAGCAGGAAGGTAAAAATGCATAAAAATACATTAGGTACTGATGCCTGTCTAATAGAAAACAGTGCTCTCTCCTCAAAAAGAAAATGAAACTGTAGATTGGCAGTAGTTTTTTTTTTAACAATCCCAGTTGTCACTTTCATGACTGTTAATGTCCAGTGATACACTTCAGGTCTGTCTTATCTCTTCTCTTTTTTTTCTTACAAGCATGCTGGTCATAAAGTGCCAGTGACTTTTAAGGATGTGCTTACAGTAATGATCACAGGCTGCACCAGGGGCGTTAGCTGGAATGTTAATCATCCAGGGCTGAGCCCAGATTCTTCTCCATGCATTTTTACCCCCAGCTCAGCTAGTAGCCTAAGTTTTGTTTTATGGACGCTGAGGTAACTTAGCTGTCAATCAGTACGTTTACATGGACAACAATAATCCAATATTAACCAGATTAAGACAATACTCTGATTAAGAAACAACCATGTAAACAGCAATTTTTTATTACCTTAATCCGATTAAAGTCATACTTGAAGTAAACACAAATCGAATTAAGACACGTGGAGTATTCCTGTTTTAGTCGCATTACCGACGTGCGTTACAGACATGTACACACCTTAATCACACTATTAACATTGTGTGGGAGTTTTCACCGCATTTTGTGACAGGACATGATCACACACGACAGTGCTCAAATGTTTTATGGCAAACAAGAGAGCACAGCTGCGTCTGAAACCGCATACTTACCTACTATACAGTAGGCAAAATACATGTATTTCAGCTACTATATAGTAGGTAAGTATGCAGTTTGTGACGCAGCCCACGGCTTCAAGCAGTTGTCTATTTGCAAGTACAGCATGACAAATAACTAACCGCACTTGAAGCGTTCGTAAAAATTAAAAATAAAAACGCTCAAAACTGTATAAGGTACCATAACGAAGAAGAACTGTATGTTGAAACGTGAAATTCTGGAGGGAACGTCAGACGGCATAATGACGTGTGCCATTAATTGAACCATGTTCTATAACATGTCAAAGGGGAACATGAAAAAGGGGTATTCGAAAAACAACTCATGTAAACACCTTAATCACAATATTGTCTTACTCAGAATAAAGTCAATAATTAGATTACTCCTGTCCATGTAAACGTAGTCAGTGTATGCCAAGATCAGGAAAAAGTGGGATTTATCATAAAACTTGCCTCGGGTGTTGTCACTGTTTGTAGAACTACCAGAGAGATAAAATATAAAACTTTTCTAACTAGGCTAGTTTAGTGTCACTAGCCAAGGGGAGGCACAGCTAAGCTATGGGTTTAGCTGCTACAGTACCATGCAAACTACATTATCTTTCCTCATGCTCTGCGCATATCAAGTTCATGTAAACTGGAACTCATATAGACATTCACACACCATGTTTTCCTACACAGCATCAGAAGATGTTACCGTTTCCATTTCAAATCCTTTACTGGTTAAACAAAAATTAAATAAAATCAGCGTATATCCATTTTTCCCTCACACTGTGTGAGCTAGCGTTTGGCGGAGTTGAGAGCTGTCAGCCAATAAGACACGAGTATTTGCATGTATTTTCCTGTAAACCGTCTCTGATTGATCTCGCCTCTGTTCATTTAAGATATAAAATTACAACACCACCGTCTTCTTTTACTGACGTTCAGTTATGTAGTGACAAAATGCTCCAGGTGGAGAATTATTCGGGGCTAAAGAAAAAAATATCCGCGGCTACAGCCCCCAATGACCAAACCAGATTACGCCACTGGGCTGCACTACTGTTCCTTACCTTTTAAATACTGCGCCATCTCTCCTTCCACGCTTCTTCCCAAACGTAGATCAAATATACCGGAAGTGAGGTGTACACATTTCATCATTGATCGAGTTGTTGCCAAGAGAAAGTTACTCAACTTTCATTGGTCAATTCCTTTCCCTCTGACCGCGGTCAAGCTAGTTTGCGTTTAGTGATTCATGATAAATCCGCGGTAGTGTAGTAATGTAAACCTGTAAGTAATTCTACTGCGATCACCGCACATATTGTACTTGCGGTCTTTATAGCCTAAAGCGTATAATGTGAAGAGCTAGCCACTCAGAGGAATAAAACGTTGTTTCAGGCTGATTTGTGAAATTTGTCAGAGTCCTGTTGTCGTAGGCAAGCTTGCCAGGCGGGAACAATACATATAAGCGTTTTTCTTTTCTTTTTTCTTTTTTCTTTTTAACTTTGAGACTACAATGTCCAATGAAAATCCACTTTTTTTTTGGACAGAGCTCGAGTTATGAAAACTTTCACTTATAGAGTTTGGCATATTTGATAGCTCAATACAGCTCTAGACCCATATGAGGTAACAGGGTATTTCTGCGAGGGGACCAAGCACTGAAACATTAATACACAAAACCTCAAAATATTGACCATCTACAGGTGTTAAAGCAGTTTCAAACCAACCAGGCTGTTTTGTGAAATATTTCACAGTAATATATTTGTCCTTCACTCATGCATTGGTGAGCCTGTGGTTTTTGTTTGTTTGTTTGTTTGTTTGTTTACTTTGGTGTGCCCTTTCAAATACTAAACCTGTCTTTAACCATGCAGTTATGATTTAGGTAAAACGTTCACAAATAGAGTTTGGCATATTTGATAGATCAATACAGCTCTGCCATATGAACTAACAGGTTAAGGGAACTAGCACTGAAACATTGATGCACTTTTATCAGTTAACCTTGAGTTAGTTTTAAGTTGAGAATGTAAAGATAATGTTTTGATTGGAACTTCTGTCTATATTTCTTTTATTCATATATAAAAAAAAGCCATTAATTATTTTAACATTCCACAAGTTATCATCCATTCTTCTGGGAAGGCTTTCCACTAGATTTTGGAGTGTGGCTATGGGGATTTGTTCGTTCAGCCACAAGAGCATTAGTGAGGTTGGGCAATGATGTTGGGTAAGGAGATCTGGGGTACAGTCGGCATTCCAGTTCATCCCAAATGTGTTCAGTGGGGTTGAGGTCAGGTCTCTGTGCAGACCACTCGAGTTCTTCTTCTCTAAACTTGGCAAACCGTGTCTTCATGGAGGTTGCTTGTGTACAGGGGCATTGTCATACTGGAACAGGTTTTGGCCTCTTAGTTCCAGTGAATGGAAATTGTAACGTTAGAGCATATAAAGACATCCTATACAATTTTGTGCTTCCAACTTTATGGTAACAGTTTGGGGAAGGTCCAAATATAGGTGTGATGGTCAGGTGTCCACAAATAATTATTCATATAGAGTACAGTTTTTCTTACTTGTGAACATACTGTACATTTTCGTTAGCTTACATTTATTTACATTTTCATATGTAATCAAACTAAAACAGTCATGCCAAAAAACATTATAATTTATAATGTTTTGCATTAGAATATTTGCATTGGATATTGCAAGAATTCCACAATCAAAACTTTGCATTCTCAACTCAAAATGAACCAAAGGTTAACCAGTAGAAATGCATTAATGTTTCAGTGCTTGGTCCCCTCACTGAAATACTCTATTACCTCACATGGCAGTGGGTCTAGAGCTGTACTGAGATGTCAAATATACCAAACTCTATTTGTGAATGTTTTAATAAAAATCACATATTGCCTAAAACATGTGAAACTGCATGATTAAAGAAAGTTTTAGTATTTGAAAGAGGACACCAAGTTCAAAAACCACTCTTTTTCACCTTTCATGCAGTCCTCCTTGTTACTTATTTGTAAATGTGATGCACAAAAATATGAATGTGAAATACTTCACAAAACAGATTGATTGTCTTGTGTAGTGTTCGTAGTCGAGTACTACTTCATCAGAATTCACAAATCAGGACTAATAAAATGCACAATTATTTACCAGTGTACACTACTGCACTATGGATTTATACCTGACTGAATCATGAATCATTAACTGCAGGCTCTTTACCCGAGTCAAGCGTTGTTTTGTAACTATAATAGAAGAACCATTTTACATCTCTTTTATGAATGTTGGAGCAGTTTTATGCTCTGATCACTTGTCTACATTTATGGATGCTACTGTTCTTTTGTCACTCAAGGACATGTTTCATTACATGTTTCATTACATAAAATATTGGATTTTTTTTTTTTACATTATCTATGGCAAATTCTTTATATACATGTAAACCAAGGATATTTAAAACAGTTTGTTTGTAGGAGAATGGACTTTATTCATAATTCCACAATGGCAAATGGCAAATAATGCAAATAGTGTGCTCTTCTATATATTACAGTGAAAACTACAATTTTACCCCCCCCCCCCATCATTTTTGTTTTTACATTTTTCCCACATAGTGTCAGTATGTTTATTTTATACTGCTGCTTCATATTTTATTTATTTATTTATTACATAGATTTTAGATATTGAGGTATTTCCCCCCCTTTCCTTTTCTTTGTAAGAACTGTTTACATATATTCATGGCACAAAATTTTTTAAGGCACACTGTATATCTTCTAGTAATTATGGTTTGCCCATTGCATTAAGGTAGGTTATTGTTTTTGAGTCCTTTCTGATATATACGTTCTGCAATAAATTCTTTATTTGTTAGTTGAGTTTGTGAATTAGTGAGTGTATGTTCTATACTGAATGGATAGACCAAAATGAGTTTACATCATTATGGGAAATATTTATAAATACTACAAATAATTTCTGTATTATACAAAACAACTGTAATACCTCATCGAGTTTGCAAGAAAAGTAGTTTTTCTTGCAAAATGACATACAATATATAAAATCAAGTCATATAAAACTTGCTTAAACTTAAAGCAATGGCTTACAGATTGAAGCACAGAGATCGAAAGCTATCAGGGTTCCATGCGTTTTGACATTTTGGGCCTTAACACAGCATGAGTTGAGTGTAGAGAGATAACATCTTTGGTTATATCTGGCTTAATACATCTGCTGCTATACAACAGTGACATCAGTATTCACCACATAGTTGATCTCAGCACTAACAGTTATGGTTGTGGGTTCTGTGCTCCTACACTCCTCAGGTAGCTTATCACTGTCTCTCTCTGACACATTCAGAGGCTTGGACTGTAGGGGAAAAGGAAAGCAGTCCAGCGGAGCATGTTCGATTCTACAAAGGCTGTCTTCACTATCACTGCTGTAGCCGGGGTTAGAGCACCATGGCTCCTCTGCCTGAGAGCTGAGCTGAACTGCAAGGGGCAACTGAGCTTCTGTTTGAACTGCCTTATGACTGATGATTCTCTCCTCAAGGCCATAAGCATCCTCTGGACTGGGCTCCACTTTACGGAATATGTTGCGAGCGAAGAGGCTGATGCAGAACATTTCCACGATTACTGAATAGTGGTAGATTACTGAGACAGAGAGAGAGAGAATTCAAATTAAGGGTTCAAAAATTTCAGCAAATATATAATAACTTCAGGACTGATGCAAAGACTTACACTGAGAGCGAAACAGAGCAGAGAAGGGAGGTGCACAGGGCACAACTTTCAGCGCCCCCATAGTTTCCAAAATTCCATTCTGAAGTCCACACAGGACTAAGACAACAATTATGCAAACAAATTTGGCTCGAAGCCCATAGCCGTGCAGCGCTCTCCTGGTTGCCTTGTAAAACAGCAGGTAGCCGTAGTAGGACATGAAGGTGGATACGCCAATGATTGCATTTACATAAATGTTAGGATCAAATGAATCAACCTGGGATAAAGAATACAAAAAAAATTAGTTAATATGTTGGATAATCATGCCATATATTGAACTGAATTACCAAAGTATTTGGATAAACTAGTGTTTTAGATTCTAAAGCACATCAAAATAGCCAGAATTCATACATACCATTTAAAAAAGGCTTACAGAAATGTCTTATCAGGAGCAGCTATGTAATATTTATGCTGCAGCTAATGGTTCATATGCTAGTTGATGCTGTCCTCTATGAAAATGCAGTTATAAGAAGATATTGTGATATTATAGAATACTTAAATGCAAAGTCCTTATAGGAAAACTCCACCCTGAAACACAATAAATATGTTTACATTGAAATATTTGTGATATGCTACAATTCTGTCTTCTCACTGTTCCTGTGAGAAGTTGGTGATTGCCAGCTGTGCTGACATCACAGGAGGGACATTGCTCATGCAGTTACAATGGTACAAAATAGGAGAAAACATAACGGATAATGGTCAGGTTTTGTTGTTAACCCCTAAAAACACACAACAAATTCACTCATGGTTCTTCAGCAACATTCAATGTCATATTAATGATGCAACCTGAGCAGCACTTCAAAAAGATGCATGTCTCAGAGGAAGCACGTGATAGCCATCACCCTCCTGGGTAGCTGTCGTATGATGGGGAGACCTCGTGAATCAACGCATGTGAATCGAAGAGGGCTTTGGCTGAACGCACGTTGCAATGACATCACATGACGTGTAGAAAACCATCCTATTTTTCTTTAAGGATGAATAGTTGTACCATTATCATACTGTGAATTTTTACAACAGTTATATACCTATCAGGAGCCTAAAACCTTTTATGCTCGAATGGTGGAGGAATTATGTTTTCAGTTTGTCCCACTGTCTGTAAAAAATTCTTGATTTTCACAATATTGTGAGTGTCTGAATGTCTGTAGAATTTATATGGAATTATAACTGTAGCCAGCAGACGAACTGATTAGCTTTTGACATTGATCCAAACAGATTCAAGGTCACAACAAGGTCAAATGTTAGGTCAAATAATTTTTTTCAATAGCTTTGTTCATGTTTGAAGTCTATTTTAAGGGTATATTCTGGCATACAAATTAGTAACAAGGACGACTAGACTTGTTGGTGGCGGACTCACATCCCCATAGTCATACTGTTCATCTGTCCAGAGGACGAGTGTGATGAAGAACACGAGACTTCTGACCACAGAGAGCTGGAGGACTGCAGCCATCATCCATCCTATACTTGTCCTGTAGCACAGGGGTGTGATATTACAGCAAGATGGTTTTATTAAATATTTAGCTTTTAAAATGTAACCCAGATAGCTTAAAATCATATACTTGAATGCACTCCAAAATGAGCATGTGGATGTGTCCCCCTTTACCTGTTGATGTTGATGAGGGGCAAACAGCAGCAGCAACAGCAGGGAAAAGGATCAGGAGAAACCTGTTCCCCTGCCAGCACCTCAAACATTCGGGCCTTCCCTCCAAAGAAGTTTTCAATAAGACCCATGAACTTCAACAGAGTAATGGAGTGATATCTTTAGGACAAAAATGAGTATACTTTTGAGCAATTTATGAGTATTCACAGAATCATGCAACAATACATTTCTGATGATTCATACATTAATACATACGAAAGTACGGTAGAATTTAAAGTCACTTACAAAGAAGCTATAAAATTGCACAATGAGGAGGATCGAGGTACATATAGTGCAATGATGGAGGTCAATCCAAAGACCTGATATGAAAGGATAGCAATAAGTAAACTAATATCATCAAGCTTCCAAAGCATATCATATTACAAAACCATCTACTGACTGACGGTGACCCATCACACGTGGTTGTTTTACCGGATACATGCCCAGGATCCACAGGCTGAGGCACCTGCGTCTGGACGGAGGCACGTGACGGAGAAAGAAGCCAACCTCCTCCAGGAAGAGAGCCAGTAGCAGGACAGCCAGTGCGGCTGGGACGAGGTACAACCACAGCTCATTTTTAATCACTTCACATAAAGAAAACATTAGTAAGATCTACTTAAATTAGGAACAAAATTGCATTATGTAGAAATCCAATATGGCCAGAAATCACCCAGTTAATGCTATCTAAATCAATATTATTCCAAAGATTATGTTTTGGCATTTTCACTGTAAAACACAACAAAACAGCTTGTAGCCATTAGGGAATACTTGAAGACATTTCTACAATACACAATATGTCATGATATATAGGTATTCTAACAAACTGCCAGCAAAAGAGTAGTGTTGCATTTAAAATTTATGAAAAACTGAGTTTGATGTCTACAAAAATTTTATTAAAACTGAGACATGGAAACAAATTCAGTTTTATATTATAATAAAAATAGCCACTCTTTACAACTGTGATGAGAAGAAAAGCATCTCAGAATACATCTCAGGATGGGCTACAACAGCAGAAGACCACATCAGATTCCACTCCTGTAAGGCAAGAACAGTAATCTGAGGCTACAGTGGTCTTCTGCTGTCGTAGGCCATCTGCCTCAAGCTTTGGCATGTTGTGAATTCTGAGATAGCTTTCTGCTCACCACAGTAGTAAAGAGTGTTTATTTTAGTTTCTGTAGTCTTTCTGGCAGCTCAAATTAGTCCAGCCATTATCCTCTGACCTCTCTCATCCACAAGGTATTTACATCCCCCGAACTGTCGCTCACTGAATGTTTTTCAATTCGATTTAATTTCTAAAGACTGTCACGTTAAAAAGAACCCGCAGCCCTCCCCCCTAATGGTGGAAAACTTTAAGGAACAGATTTACCCCTGAATGTTACAAAGTGCAGACAGTGGATACTCCTTTAAGAAAGCATCATGTTTTTTTCATATATATATTTTTATGTGGAGTGTGCACTGTAGAAGTCCCGATGAATGAGCTCTTACTATAGAAATGATAACGCATTAGAAAGAGAACATTAATATAAACCCATGATTTGTCTGGAAAAAGGCTCAACTGCCAGAGCCACTGTTATAGAAATCAACAGTGCTGTGGTATAAAGTTGGATAACCTTAATAATGGAACATGGCAACGACATATTCTTTCCATTATAACATAAATATCACATCCATCTAAAGCCTTCGTATTTGGGAAGAGTGACCAAAACAGCCAAATGCACACGTAGAAAACGTCTTTTAGAAATATGCTGTTTATATCATTTTAGCTATATTAATGGATGCTTGAAAACAATCCTTTTCTTAAAAACAATCTCAGCCATACATAATTCAGATGCTACATCATACATTTACAGATTGCTGAAGAATTAAATTGCAGATAAAACAAGGCTGAAGTGCTGAGCAGGAGCTTTAAGTTGTGTTTCCTACCTTTAAAGAACTCTGAGGAAAGTGGGATCTCAACACCCATCACGCTGCAGTTGTCTACTCTCCTGGTCATTGCTCTGATCTCAGGAAACGAGCAGCTCTATAACAGGGTTTAGGTGGAAAAACAGCAGCAAAAGATGGTCAGTGAGTTGGATCTGCTCTGTGTTAAGGAAGTTCCAGAATGTCTTCCTGATCTCAGAAATTAATGATTGACAAATACAGGTAGAGTTACAGGTAAGGGGCCAAGTCCATCCACTCGCATGTACTGCAAGTACATCTCTCTCTCTCTCTCTCTCTCTCTCTCTCTCTCTCTATCTATCCCTCTATCTCTCAAAGGAACAACTTTGGATAAATCATCATCTACACTACAGAATATGAAGCTGTGATTATTTACTAATTATTAAATAAGTTGCAATGGGTCATGTAACAACATAATATTTAATACGTTTAAAATTCATCTTTCTGTACAGTGATTCTCACAACAACAACTTGAAGTATTTCATACAAACCAAAATATAAAATTAATAACAATTATTAAATATTGAATTATAGAGCTGCAAGTAACTGTGCAAATTTATCAAATAAAACATCATAAATAAAACACATAGTTACAACTTTATTCCATACATAGTGTTATGTATTAAAATAACTTTGTTATATTTAGCATTCAGGCCAATGGATGTAGATGAGGAATTTGCCATTCCGTAATGGCGAGACTTTTATTTTGAAATTTAGCAAGTAAGGGAGCTCAAATTCACTAAAAGTGCAATAAGAGTCATTTGAGATTTGGCTAGTAGGCGGAAATAAACATGTGGGCAATTAACTTGGTGGGCTAAAGTAAATAACAAGAGCGTTGTGTTTGGTTATGATACGATATTAGAACATTTATTTCCGCGAATATCGTGTTTGTCCTCAGCTGACCCATGTTACACTGCCTCTTCCCTGCTTCAGAGTAATGGAGTCTCTGTACAGGAGGTTTGACTCGTATGACTTTTACAGCGATGCTCGATTTCAAGACGGTCTGAAGAAAGTAAACACACCAGCATCTAAAGAAGATTTGCTGAAACTAAAGATCTACTTTTATAACAGGTAAATGTGCTGAAGGCTCCGGGTTTGTTTGTTTGTTTGTTTGTTTGTTTGTTTTATTTTGGTTCACCAATAGTAACAACATCTACAAAATATAATGTAAATCAGATATTAACGTAAGAGGGAGATAGATAATGAGCAAAAAAAAACTAATTTGTCTAAAATTAGTGGAGCATTTTAAGGTTTCTGAAGGAGTTCAATACAAAATAATGTGTGGTTAAATTTCAAGTCGAATATATTCCGACAACCTGCAAGTTCAGTGTGTGATTTACTGACCTGTTATCAATGTTGTCAAAACAATCAGAAAAAAATTAATAGAAAGGGGAAAAAATAACTGAACAGGACAACAAAGAAGAAAAAGGGCTAGTTATTTATTTTTTAATACAACTTTTTAAATACAACATTTGTGTATTATTGAGTGTGTATTGCTTACTGCAGATTTGTACCTGTTCGGGTTTTTATCTATTTCAGTATGAGCATAATATTGAGTTAAGACATGTGGAGTATACCTATTTTAGTCGCATTATCTGAGTTTATTATAGACATGTACATACCTTAATCACACTATTAATGTCGTGTGGGAGTTTTCAACACACGGCAGTGCTCAACCGTTTGACGGTAAACAAGAGTGCACGGCTGCATCTGAAACCGCGTACTTACCTGCTATATAGTAGGTTAATTACACATATTTCGGCTACTATATAGTAGGTAAATACACGGTTTCCGACGCAACCCATGGCTTCAAGCAGTCGTCTGTTTGCACATATAGCATGACAAATAATTAACTGCACTTGAAGCTTTCATAAAATTCAAAATGAAAAACCCAAAAATGTATACGGTACCATAACGAAGACGATGGTAATGACGTGTGACGTTCTAATCAATCTATGTCTTATAACATGTAAAACGGGAACATGAAAGGAATATTCTAAAAGAAACTCATGTAAACACCTTAATGACAATATTGTCTTACTCAGAATAAGGTCAATAATTAGATTATTGCTGTCCATGTAAACGTAGTCACTCAGTGCATTTACATGGACAACAATAATCCAATATTAACCAGATTAAGACAATACTCTGATTAAGAAACTACCATGTAAACAGCAATTTTTTTATTACCTTAATCTGATTAAAGTCATACTCGAAGTAAACACAAATCGAATTAAGACGTGTGGAGTACTCCTGTTTTAGTCGCATTATCGACGTGTATTACAGACATGTACACACCTTAATCACACTATTAATGTCATGTGGGAGTTTTCACCGCATTTTGTGACAGGACACGATCACACACGGCAGTGCTCAACCGTTTTACGGCAAACAAGAGAGTACAGCTGCGTCCCAAACCGCATACTTACATTAGTAGGCGAAATACATATATATAGTAGGCAAAATACATATATCTTAGCTTATATATAGTAGGTAAGTACGCGATTTGGGACACAGCCCATGGCTTCAAGCAGTCGTCTATTTGCACGTATAGCATGACAAATAATTAACTGCACTTGAAGTGTTCGTAAAAATTAAAAATAAAAACACCCAAAACTGCATACGGACGAACTGTATGTTGATACGTGAAATTCTGGAGGGAACGTCGGATGACGTGGCGCGGTGACATAATGACGTGTGCTGTTAATCGATCAATGTTTTATAACGTAAAATAGGAACATGAAAGGAATATTCTAAAAGTGACTCGTGTAAACACCTTAATCATCTCTGATACCAGACTGGAAATGTTTGAACACGAGTACGTCATGCCGGGTTAAGTTAAAAGTTACAAAGCAAAGCAAAAAAGTTGTTTATTACACTGCAGAAAATCTTTGTAATTTTGGGGTTGAATCTGTCACTACGTCCAGATTTTAAGGAAATAAAAAGCAAAATGTAAACAGATAATGTGAAGAGAAAAGCATGTTTCTAAACAAATGATTACTTTTTTCATTTCAGGTTTGTTGAACCAATTCACCTGAGTGGTTATAAGCAGTGGTGTGCTCTACCTGATAGATCACACCAGGTTCCCGAGGAGATCAGTGTTCAAGATGACTTTGGCACAAGTGATTCTGAGAAAATGATTCTTCCCCAGACAGATGTCGAGGCCAAGTCAGCACAAAATGTCCAACTCTCTTTTGCAGAAGTGTTTCAAATGATTCAAGCAGGAGAAGAGATTCCTGGACTCCAAAAGCTGGACATCAAACCTTGTAACCAACTTCCCACATCATCGCAAATGACAAGGAAGTTAAAACCTTGGGAGAAGTAACTAAAAGTGGAATCACGGAATAATGAACCGGGTGGTAAAATGTTGGCAATGAAAAATTATGTTTGCCTTTCCTAGCCGTGTGTTCTTTGTGTTAATTTAATGTAAATATTAAGTAATAAAGGTTTAATTGTAAAACTTGTCTTTAGCGATTAACAACACATATCAGGACATTATTCTACAGGGTGTCCCAAAAGTCTCCATACATAGGAGAAATTAACACTTTTTAGCAAAATGTATCTATTTATTTATAAAACATCCTCTACATGATCGCCATTTCTATTTAAACACAAACGGAGTCTCTCTCTCACACTCATGATGAACTTGTGTGAACACATATGGTTCATGATTCAGCCATAAGATATATATATATATATATATATATATAATGTATATATGTATATATATATGTATGTGTATATATATATATATATATATATATATATATATATATATATATATATATAATGTATGTATATATGTATGTGTATATATATATATAGAGAGAGAGAGAGAGAGAGAGCTTATCTGTATAGATATAGATATTTTGTGTATATACAGATATAGATGTACAGATAAGATAAGTATGAAAAATTTTGGAAGACATTTTGCTAAAAAGTGTTAATTTTCCCTGTGTGTGGAGACCTTTGGGACACCCTGTATAATTCTATGTATCTATATTGTATTACTGTTCATTGACCCAAATCTTTTTTTTTTAGGATCAATATAACTTCTACGCTTGTCTGAATATTATAGTTCTTCGCTTAACAAATGCATTCTAAGCTCCCTTCCCCAAGCTTTCTTCTGGATTTCAAAGCTTTATATTATAAAGGATAAAAACAAGCTTTTGATGTATCATGCATTGGAACCATGCTTGTAGGATCTAGTTTTTCCCTGTTTGGCTTCTCCCTTTGTTGTTGGTACACAGAAATGAAGACCATACCTTTTGTCATATGTGTCATCCTTCCTTCAAATTTGATAATCGGTGTCAGTATTAGTAGACAAGGTTAATAGTACTATATGTCCAATCAGTAGCTGCACACTCCCTTACACCAATCTAAAAGCTTGTTATGCCATATAAAGTAGGGTGGAATCAACACTGACCAATAATCCATTGTTGTTCATTGTTCTAAGCAGTTTTGTCAACAGTAGCTACCATGATACATCTCAGACTATTGTATCATTAGAGTTTTACTACCTGTATGTGAAAGTGTGGTATACACAGTATATGTAAGAGGCTGTTCTGTGACTTGCCTGTCCTCCCTGTCCTCTGCTGCCAAAGGTTTTCAGTAGATCAGGAGCACAGAATGGTCGGTGATGTTTCAGTTTATGTTCCTGGTCTTAAATACTGCTGGTCTGCAAAGAGCAAATCCAAATTAGGAGGTCAAGTAAATAGAGTAGTTAATACATATGCTCAAAGAAAATCTTGCACTTAATGTAAACACATTATCATCAGCACACTAACAAATTTATATTGCCATCAGCAAAGATTTAGGATACAAATGGTGCACATGATGTCTTCACTGGCTTGCCCTTCTCCTGCCTGAGTTCCCAGGTGTGTTCAATCTGCTCAGCACTGGAGGTGGTGATGCTTCGTTCTGCAGCTACTAGTTTTCCTGCTGACTAACTGATTCTCTGAAGGAAGCCATGGAAGGATGGTGCCATCTCTGAGATGCCAGTTTTGCCAAGATTTTCTTGGCACGGCTTCACAATTGAGAAATGCGGCAATTAAAGACAAACTGATAGCCAGTATAGATACATACTTATTTAGAGAATAACCAGACATGCTTTCATTAGTGTTTCTTTAGACCAAGACAACTATAGTTATTATAGTATAGTATACTAAATAAGATTACCAGACAACCATAATTCTGAATTCATAATGCTTCAGTGAAAAAAATACAAAAACCATGTATGTATACTTTGGTGTTACCCAAAACATCTTTTAAATACCAAAATTATTTTTGTAAATAAAAAGAACAAGAAGTCCAGATTTTATAAATACACAATTTGGAATTGACTCCAGCTGTCTTGAGCTGACAAACCCTTAAATAATAAAAAGGTTAAGATAGACACCATTCCATCTTGGGAGAGCCAACATTTGAAGTTTTCCACATTAACCTGAATTAAATTTAGAACATCGACTTAGCTTTTCTAAAAAAAACCTCACTTACTGAAGACAAAACTGAAGGCAGAAAGACCCACAAGCAAGCAGCAACTGAAGACAGCTACAATATAAGCTTGGCAAAGCATCTCAAGGGAGGAAACAAGTATTAAATATAATCTTAATATTTATGATTGTTAGTTTGTCCAATAACTTTTGAGCCTGTGAAAATGGAGGGACTCCATTTTACAGCCAAAAAATGGCTGTAATTCCTAAACGGTTAATGCAATATTTTATGAGATGTACAGTCCCCACTAAAGGTACTGGAACAGCAAGGCCAATTCTATTGTTTTCCTTATACATCAAAGACATTTGGGTTTGAGCGCAAAAGATGAATATGAGATGATAGATCATAATTTCAGCTTTCATTTCCTCATATTTACTGATAGGTGTTTCTTGCTGCCCAGGTGTGTTCTGTTAAATTGCTTGCATAAATAATTAATAGCTCTTAATGTCTACTCTTAGTTTGAGCCCTAGGTTTAATTTGTGAAGACTGCATTTGTTGTTAAAAAAAGATAAACCTACATGAAGACCAGAGACCTGTCTATGGGAGAAAAGCAAGCCATTCTGAAGTTGAGAAAAGTGTAATGGATCGGAGACTCCAACAATATCACAAAGTGATGTATGATGATATTTTCAAAGAATACTGCTGCTATAAAGCCATATTTCCCATTCTTTTCACCTTGTACACTTGTCAGATGTGATGGTGGCTCAAATGGGACTGGATAGTGCTATACAACCCACAACACCGAAGTGTGCTCTTTCTCACAGTGCTCGATGAAGTACTATATATGTGTGAATGTAGATGTACTGGTGACATTCTAGGACTTAGAATATCACTAGCAAGAATGTGGCATGCACTAGGAAAATCCATTTTACTGTTAGCATTGGAACAATCAAACTAACGTAGATCCCTCTCTGAGTGAGGGAGCTGATCAACACCTTTGCTCCTAGCTGTGGTACACCAAGGCCAGGATATGGGGTGACTCTATGCCAACCTGGTTTACACATGGTGCCAAGTGTGAATAGCACAATCCACTCTGCCAGACATGTGCAAATCAGCCCTGTGAAATCTGTCATTTAGGCCTCCTCCCCAAGAAGCCATGGATAGGAAAGTGCAGGTTTCAGAATCACAAAACCAGCATGGCCAAACAGAGAATCTATGCAATAGCTTCTGTGTTCCAATTCCCACAAAGGTTCAACCTGCCTTCCACAAGCCTTAGGTTAATTGGCCTCATCTGTCCCATGGTGTAGGCCCTAAACAGCACCTTGCCGACCACTACAGTGCACCGAGGAGCACAGCAATGAAGGGTAGGGGCTAGCAATGGAACAGGCAAAAAGAACGACCATTGTCCAGTGACTTGTTCCCAAAGACACTCTCTTTCTATATGCTAAGGTTGTTAGATCCATACCAGTAATCCATGCTATGCAACCATAAGACTGGACTATCCTTCCAAAGACAAGCATTCAGATTCAAAATTCTAACCTTTGGCCTTTCATTAATGCCACAGGTGTTTTCAAGTTGTGTGCAAGCTGCTTTATCTCCCATAATAGCCAGAGGTATCAGGATACCTGGGTACTTGGAGAACTGATGCCTATACACACCCACCCAAAAACAGGCCATTCAGGGTGCTCCAGACCTCCTTGTACACATTGAGGTGCTCACAGTGAACTCCGAAAGAGGGGTACCGGTCCTAGCTTGATATGGCTTTTCTAATAAAATAGTTTCTAACAAAGTCATTAAAAATATTTAATCCTTTGATATTTCCATATGTTGTGTTTAAATTTGTGTGATCATGTGCAATATCCACCACTGTGTCACTTTTTGACTGCATACAATGTTTATAATGGTTACTGTTTACTATTAATTGAACTTATTTTTATCTTTATGCACATGACAATTGGCAGTGGTGGCTCAGTGGTTAAGATGTTGGATTACTGATCAGAAGGTTGTAAGTTCAAATCCCAGCACTACCAAGCTTCCACTGCTGGGCCCTTGAGCAAGGCCCTTAACCCTCAACTGCTCAGTTGTATAAATGAGATAAATGGAAGTCACTTTGGATAAGGGGGTCTGCCAAAATGCCGTAAATGTAAATGACACAAAAACTTGAAACTAGACATTTGGCCTGCTTGGGAGTCACTATGGACAATTTTTTTGGATTGGTGCCCATTTTTTCAAGGTTCCCAAGGTCTCCTAAACCATCCCCTTTGCTGTTTCATTACACTGGTTTCCTGTAGCTGCCCACATCAGATTTAAAACAAAGGCTTTGCCTACAAAGCAAAAAACTCTGAACAATGCTCCCTTTGGGCTTCTAGCAGGGACCTACCATCTCTCATGGCACAATGAAGACATACATCTAGGCTGCTCTCTGTCCTGGTACATAGGAGGTGGAATGGCATTCTCTTGGCTGGAGAAAGTCCAAAGGCCTAACTCTTCTCTAAGCACTTGAATTAGCACTTGTTGATCTATTTTTAAAAACCTTGTGTCTTGTGTTTTCTTTTCATACTTTTTTAGACTGATTGCACTTAGTCCCTTACTTAGTGAACTAGCATGAGGATGGGTTTTTGATAGAGACTACAAAGCAAACTTGTAAGTCACTCTGGACTTGTGCATCTTCTCAAATGCCTTTTTGATAGCACTCATTTCAGAAAGAGAGGGAGAACCATATGCTCTATCAATGAACTCACCTTGAATGGATTGGAGGGCAGATGAATCTAGACATTCTTATCACCCCACCATTTGGGCACACCTGTAATGACATCAACAATGTGAGAATGGAAAGTGATCACTTCAATTGTTACCCTTAATTTACATTTAGAGTGAGACCTCATTGACATTACAGGTGGGAAACTGGTTTGAAAAACAGTATCAAATGTCTGAGCTGATATTGTTTGAGGTTCACTTTGACTCTGATGAACTCAAAGTGCTTCATTTACTTTGTCATTGCTACACTGCAATTTACATTGTGATCTTCGACGTCCTCAGCATTTTGTTTTTCTTACATTGACAAGCCACCCAGTTAGGGATTCCTGAAAAAAAGCAGTTTGTGCACATTGAAAGCATGATTGTGGCCGTGTTGATACTAATGTGATGGAAGTGAAAGTTCAGGGATGTGATCCACCCTCCCTCAGACAGTATAATTATCCAGATGAGGCAAATCCCTACATACAGCGTTCTGTGGATTCTCTGTTAGAACAGGGTGTTATTAGGCCTTGCCTTTCTCCATTATTATCCCCAATTTGGCCTGCTCACAAACCAGACAATTCTTGGAGATTGTGTATGGACTACAGGGAGCTTAACAAATGCACACCCACTTGTGCACTTGTAGTGGCCTCTACCCCTGAGGTATTGGCATCTCTCTTGCAAAAGGTTAAATATTATTCAGTCTTGATGTGTCCAATGGTTTCTAGTTAATTATATTACACTCAGGGTGCCAATATAAGTTTGCTTTTAAGTTCAAAAACACACAGAACACTTGGAATGTCCTCTCACAAGGTTTTGTGAATTCACCCACTCTTCACCAGTGTTTAGCAAAAAATACTGGAACTGTTTTCTAAGCCTGAATGTTTTATTCAGTATGTGGATGATTTGTTGTTACAGACCACTACCAGGTCAGAACATCTCACTTTGCTGGCAGAATTGCTTCATTTATTGGAAGGGGCAGGACTCAAATTGAATCCAAAGAAAGTCCAGCTGCTTAAGTCAGAGGTCACTTATCTAGGCATCAAGATAAATGAAGGGAGGCGCACACCTGATTCGCACAAGGTGGAATTTATACTTCCACTAGAGACTTCCAGTTCCTGTATCAGTGACAGCTCTGAGGTCATTTTAGGAATAGTTGGATTCTGTACAGAATTAATTAAAGGCTTTGCAAATATTGCAAAGCCTCTGAACTCTCACCTTTCAGGAAAAAAGAAAAATAATGATTCTTTAGATTGGGGCCCAGACAGAATTTTTTCTGTCATAATTTTTTTTCTTGGCCCAAGGTCATATCACTTTCTATAAAAATCGAATGACCTTGCAGAGGAGCCTGCAGACTATTCCTTGTGGTTCCCTTCAGTGTTACACACACATTAGTGCTATTTAGACCAGAAAGTGGCCATCTAATGCTCTGCAGGAAAGTTTTTATGGTTGTCATCAGATCAGGGATATCAACCTCATAAGAGACTTACAGTAATTAACCAATCAGTCTTTTTGCAAGCTATAAAAAAAATTACAGAAAATACACCAAGAAATATTTTCACTCATACTCTTAACATACCAGACAACCTGGGTTCTCATTAACATTTATATGGCAGAAGGGTCAGCCAGAGTCAACCAGAATCTTGGAGCCATGAGGTGTAGATATGATCCAAGGGGAATGAGGGAAGGAGAAAAAAGAGATTATGAGAGTATGGAAGAGGACAAGGAAAACAGACATAATTCTTTTGACATTGTAAGGTTGAAATATAGTAAATTGCAATTCAGAATACTTAATACGTAATACTTTAACTCTCGAGATACATCAAACATCAAAGTTCTGACTTCATCACTGTTCTGACTTCAATGAAATACTCACAAATAAGACATAATACATTTGCTCTAGCCTGACACATACAGTGCTCTCCACTAACATTGGCACCCTTGGTAAATATGAGCAAAGAAGGCTGTGAAAATTGTCTTTATTGTTTAGCATTTTGATCTTTTGTTTAAAAAGATCATTTGTTCATTTGTAAGTCACTTTGGATAAAAGCATCTGCTAAATGAATACATGTATATGTAAATAAATGTAAAAAATAAAATAAAATAAATAATTACACAATACTCTGCTCTCATGGATATCAAACAATTGCAAACACCACACAGGTTTATCCAAAAAAAAAAAATCTTTGTTAAATACGTGTGCCACAATTATTGGCACCTCTATGAATTCACATCAGAAATTTTTAGACAATTTTTTAGTACACCTGGGTGACTAAGAACAAGAAATTGTTCAACCCTGACTTCCTGTTTCACAGGGGAATAAATATGAGCTAACACATAGGCAAAATTCCCTTAGTTATTCATAACAATGGGTAAGACCAAGGAATATAGCTGTGATGTGTGGCAAAAGGTTTTTGAGCTTCACAAAATGGGAAGTGGCTATAAGAAAATAGCAAAAGCATTGGAAATGCCCATTTCCAACATCAGAGCAATAATTAAGAAGTTCCAGTCAACTGGCAATGTTATGAGTCAACCTGGAAGAGGACGTGTATCTATATTGTCTAAACACACTGTGAAGAGGATGGTTCGAGTGGCCAAAAAATCTCCAAGGATCACAGCTGGAGAATTGCAGAAGTTACATGCATTTTGGCGACAGAAAGTCTCCAAAACAACAATCCAAAGTCACCTACATCAGTTGTTTGGAAGGGTTTCAAGAAAAAAGCCTCTAGAGCCCCAGTTTAAAAAGGTTAAACAATAAAAGCAATTTCTCACAGCCTACATTGCTCATATTTAGCAAGGGTGCCAATATTAGTGGAGGGAACTATAGATTATTGGCACTGTGCTTCTTATGTGTTAATCTGTAAAGCATCTTGTAAGGCATTTAGCTGTGATTCTAAACTTGACTTTTGGTCCCACCTAACCATGAACAACAAGAGGGAGCTCTGAAAGCAGAGATCTGTTTCCTTTTGCCACCATGAAAGGATATTGCAGTCACCTGTATGGGCTTCTTGGCATTTGTCTGGAATTGCATTACCATCTCATTACTGTATTACCTCTGTTCATCACATCTCATATGTTCACTTCACCAGCATGGCATCCACTCACCACCTGCAGCAGGAAAAATGATTGGAGAGGATATATAGACAGAGTGCATGGATGGTGTGGGAGGATAAAGGCAAAAAGGACCTTTCTATCCTTTCCGTATGTTTAATACTGTAAGTCTTTAAAAGGAAAATGGAAACACATAAATGTATACATATTCTAACAGCTTATTACTGAAGTTGATTTAAGTTGATAGTGATTTTGCTTTATATCAACTCTTTTCTATTGCTTTTGCTGTCTTTTTCTCTTCATCTCCTTCTATTTGATCTAATCTCCTGCTGTCCTCTGCCTAGCTGTTGCCAAGCTGACTCTACTGAGTTGTGTTATTGAGTCACATCTGACCTGCCTGAAGTTGGCACTGTACAGAGTTGCACAGAATGGCTGCTCATAAGATTCAATTCAATTTAATTCAATTTTATGTGTATAGCACTTTTAATAATGGACATTGTCTCAAAGCAGCTTTACAGAAACATATAAACACGGTATACAGATTTTAAATGTGCGAATTTATCCCAATTGAGCAAGCCGGTGGCGACAGTGGCAAGGAAAAACTCCCTAAGATGTTAAGAGGAAGAAACCTTGAGAGGAACCAGACTCAGAAGGGAACCCATCCTCATCTGGGTAACAACAGATAGTGTAAAAGTAAAGGAAAGTTCATTATGGTTTAATATGAAGTCTGTTTGGCCTTAGAAGCAACCATAGTCCCAGCAATCTGGAACTGGAGTAGATGAGAGCTCCATCTAGTGGTAGGGCATCCGAACGGATCAGGCAGGTCCATAAAACATAAAGGATCAGGATCTCTAGTATCTCCATAAAATCATTTGTGGCTCGACAGAAGGCAAGAGGAAGAGAAGAGATTCTTAGGACTGTGCTTAGCGTAATAGAAAGTCTTCTCATGGTAGGCTTGAGTAAACAAATACGTTTTAAGCCTAGACTTAAACAATGAGCCTGTGTCTGAGTCCCAAACACTAATTGGAAGACTGTTCCATAACTGTGGGGCTCTTTAAGAGAAAGCTCTTCCCCCTGCTGTAGCTTTTACTATTCGAGGTACCATCAAGTAGCCCGCAAAAACGCTGTGCATATTACCTGTGACCCCTTGGAGAAATCCAATCTGCATCAAGTATGTTACACAAACTATAGAATTCTGCATCATATGTGGGCTTGTATGCATCAACAACCACAGTGTTGTTGATACGGTTGTAATAGCTGGTATACTGTAGAGGGGGAATGGGCGTATGCTGATGTTTCTGAGTGAATGTTTTGCAAGCAGATGCAGTCATGCAAATCTCACAAGGACACGTTCTACTTGCACACATAAAAATTAGTGAGCATCACAAAACAGAACATTAATATAAAATCTTAGAAGAATGAAAACGAGCAGGAAAAAACACAGAGAAGTTATAAGTGTGGTATATACACATTGAAATTATAAGCATTAAAAATAAAATTAAAAACCTTGTCTTTGGAGAAGCTGATCATTTTGCTATGTTTGTCATTCACCATTTGCTAAGTAATGGGAGATGAGCAGCCTCTCATGTGAGTTGTCTGAGCTCAATGCACTTAGTTCAAATTTTGTGCAGGTGGCAGTATAGGGCTGTAAAATTACATAGAAAATCATTGCGTAGGTATGCATTTACCTGATTAACCACTACCTTTTTCTAAAGGTACTAATATAGTTTTGTATTATTACATATATGGGCATGAGTGGTAGGAGACTGAGTACAGCAATTCACTTTCACAAAATATAAAAGTACTCAACCCTGCTTATTACCAAATGTACTGTTCTATGTGTCATAAAACCCACAAGGCCTTGGTTTACCAAGATCCAAAATAATTTAATAATTTGCATGTGCAATGGTATAAACTGCACACACAAATAGTGGGCATGTTGCAGTTGATATAAAGAATAATAATGTGAACTGTGTCACAAAGAGGGTCAAGGGAGGAAACTGTATGTAAATTATGTTTTTGCATGTTCTAAATGTTTCTGGTAGTCACTGCGAATTTGGATATCAAAGATACTCTCGGAAGAGAGTATTCACTTAAACCTCTAGTAGTATAACACCAACTAAAAGCAGTGAGATGTACTGAAAAACTGTGTTGAAAATATGATAATAAATGAATAAAAGAGTCTAGACATGAGGATGCATTATGGCAATGTGATAAATGCTATTGAAAACATTTTCAAAAGCTGTGAACATGAGGTGAATATTAAAACTTATATGAATATTATGTTATCATTTTGAGGGAAAATTGCTAAATTTGAAAAAGGCTTAATTTAATTATTATGAAGACTTAGTAAATATTTTAATTTTGTGTTCCACAGGAAGAAATGGGCTTCCACAAGTTTAATACATGCTCACTGGTCATACTATTTTGTGCAATTGTTGTTCTGGTAGTGACTTTCAGGCTTGTAAAATCACATTAAATGGATTGTGCAAAAACGTAAAAAGAAAAGAAAATGGAGTGTGAGGTGCTGTCATAAACATTCCTGAATTGATATTCACGATTATGAACTATGTGAAGTTTGCATGTCATACTTGAGTATGCATTTTTTTAAGCATGGTGCTGAAGTCTAAGCCAGTGGTTCTCAAACGGGGGCTGCAATGGTACCAGGAGGGCAGCACAGAAATTCTAGAACATTATTATTTTTTTTTTTTACCTGTATGTAAAGTCAGGATTGTGAACCTTTGAACTATGATGTACATAAAAATTTGAAATATTAATACATGAAATCAATTATACACAGCACACTAAGACACCCCAAACAGCCAATAATATACTAGTGTACAGTACTGTACAGCCACACGCTGATAAAATCTAAACTATTTAAAATGGATAAGTTTTTAGATAGAGGATGCAGTCTCTTAGCTGAGAACGTTAATACAGAAGAGCCTAGTGTGAAGGGGGAAAAAAAAAGAAACTGCGAAAATTTGACAACTCAAGTGGGCCTCAAAGTGATACACCGGTGTCCCAGTTTGAGAACCACTGGTCTAAAGCATGGTCATTTGATCTGTAGTACAGAAGGTGGCGATAGCATTCAGCTCAGGGTAGTAGTGGATCTGTTAAATCTATGAAGTGTCTATGCAAAGAGTAAGAAGAGGGAGGAATGATGCATATAAAGACAGATTGGAAATATGGATCCCACTCTTTTTCTGAAAATCTACAACATTTTACATGACATATTCTTGACAGATATTACTCATGGAAGGTCATGTTAAACTAATTCAGATGAGGTGTGCTTGTGATTTTATTTCCATCTCTTCTTGCTGGAGAAAATGAAAGACTAAATTACCCACTGTTTTTTGAACAGCACTGTTACCTCAATTTTAGGTGGGCTAATTTGTGAACAAATGCAGCAGATCCATGTACAGTACTGTGCAAAAGTCTTAGGCACATGCAAAGAAATGCTGTAGAGCAAAGATGCCTTCAAAAATAATTAAATGTTTCTCCATTTAAAAAAAATACTATACAGAGCAGTAAACAGTAATAAATGAAAAAGGCAACAGATGGTGTGATGACCCTTTGCTTAAAAAAAGTAGTAGTCTCGGGTAGAATTTGTGCAGTTTTATAAGGAAATGAGCTGTAAGTTTTTTTTTTGAGTATCTTGCAGAACCAGCCATAGTTCTTCTGGACACTTTGACTTTCGCACTTCTTATTTTTGCAGCAAAATCCAGCAGCCTTCATTATGGTTTTTTTTTTTGTCTGAAAAGTCATTTCTTACCACTTAATATGCTGCTTTCTTTACTGACAAACATTTTTCTGTAAAATTTAAAATATTGTGCTGGAAAACTAATGTTTGGAAATCTAAAGCGTTTTATACTGACTCAATAATGTAGAAGTCATAAAATAAAGAATCTATAACAGGGGTGGGCAATCTTATCCGGAAAGGGCCGGTGTGGGTGCAGGCTTTCATTCCAACTGAGCAGAAGCCACACCTAAATCTATTGAAATCCAAGAGCAACTGATTAAACAGGTAGAATCAGGTGTGTCTCCTGCTTGGTCTATAACAAAGTTTGTACTAAATAAAATAGGGTGCATAAGACTTTTGCACAGTACATCACAATGTCCTTGGTATTGCTCACTGCTTGCTAGCTAAAAGGTAGCTAGATTAAAATTCAGCTAGCGTCACAAGTTATGGCTAATAGTCTAACTTACCTGCTATTGTACGTTTTAATAAACCAAAAACTTTGAGCACCACCACTTGATTCTTTATAATATCACAAAACTAAATGTGAAAATATTCTTCCATTGATCATGTACTGTGCATTCACTCTGTGGTACAAACCTTTGCATAACAGGTTGTTACCGGTTTCATGGATCTGTCGGTTCATTACTTATGTTTGCACCACCTACTAGGGAGCTACAGATCCACCAAATGTTATTACTTGTGTTCCTGTAAAGCTAACACAGATCTGAGCAACACCCCATGATTTCATTATGTTTTAAAGAATCCATGCATCTTCTGGTACAGTGTAGTTTTTGTTCTGAGTTTTAGTTTGATTCACATTTGTCTTGTTTTTATTGTTGCTTTGTATGAAACTTACAGGGTGCTTGTACTTTATTTCATGTTTAACTAGTGTTTAAAAAAAAAAACTGAAGCTGTCAGAGGCAAGACCACGAAACAAGCTTACAACACATTATATGTATAAGTTAGAGGAAGTAACATTAAAAGCTAGAACTGAACAACAGCATCATAATGTAGCAACAAAACCTGTTTAAGGGCAGATGTAGCAGTGCTGCAGAACACGCTTTAAAGCAACCTCACCTCAGTATTAGAATCAACATTAAAAACCCCAATAAGCCACTTCTGTGGAAAGTGAGACAAACATCTTTAATAATAATAATAATAATAATAATAATAATAATAACAATAACAACAACAACAACAACAACAACAAAATCAGTCATCTGTCAATTCAAATATAAATATTTGAAGTCACAGAAATAGAACATTCAAACATCGGTGTGCAAAAGCAAAGAATCAAAAGGCACCTGACCGAAGGAATGTGGCATTGTGCATGGGCAAAACACACCCACTTGAACAATAAATCAGGCAACTGCCTAAAGATTGTTCAAAACTCGTCTGGTTCACCAGCACCTTCCTCAGGGTTCTGAAAACCATCCTGCAGAAAGAAAATCAACACAAATGACATAATGGCTGATAAAAACAATACTGTTCGAGATTCTATACATACAGTGCCCTTCAGTAATATTGGCAACCTTGGTAAATATGAGCAAAGAAAACTGAAGAATCCATGAATTTTTTTGAACAAAAGCTCAAATTATTAAAAACAATTTTTCACAGCCTTCTTTGTTCATATTTACCAAGGGTGTCAATAATAGTGGAAGGCACTGTACATCTTAAATAGTAACACTTACATCTGTGGCATACAGAATGTCAACTATTTTTTGCAGTATGGGATCAGCTTCCCCCTCTTTTTCCTGGCAGATGAGCTCAATGTTCCTCAGTTTGCTGAAATAAAAGTCCCTCTCCTTCTCCAAATCAGCAATGTTGGTTTTTAGATCATGGAGCTGGTGGAAATACAAGTGAAACAAGTTGTGGTACAAGTGGAAGCTGTTTTACTCAAACTATATTCAATAAGCTACCAGTGTGAATTAGAAAAGTCATTCAGGTAAATCCAACTCAAATCACCAGATTAAATAAATAAATAAATAAATAAATAAATAAATAAATAAATAAGTTCCTGACTGACATTCTTGGATTTGCTTCATACCTTCTGGAAATAATGTCACTATTCCCAATAAATAGTGAGTAACATTTCAGGCCTGTATCTCCATTAGTGTTTGAAATATAGAGGCTTTAAAGGGGGTGCGGCCTTAATTTTACTGTAAAAACAAGTGCTACAGAAAAAGTTACAAAATTCCGTACGTCTTTGTAAATGACAAACTCATTCATTTTGAACTAGTCATGCTAGATGCAAGAAATGGGGAATTATTGAAAGGGATTATTGTCAAGTGTAAGCTGTCTAACTTATAAAATAGAAGGTCTGCCATTGCATATTTGCTAATGTATAGCCTGCTGAACTTTGTAAAAATAAAATATACTTTCATGCTTTGAAAGAACATGTTGCATTTCCATTTGTAGTAAAACATGTCATATTACCTTAATAAATATAGTTTAGTTCCAGGAAACAACTTCATATTTTTGGCATTTGCTAATTAAAACTGATTCCGGAATTCTTTTTCTACTAGACAAAACAAATTAAGAATACAGTTGCAATCAAAATAATTAAATCCCTATTGCAAATCAGGTTTATTGTCAAAATGTACAGATTTTCATCCGTTTGCAATGAACAAAATCAAACAAAAGCAACTGAAATAGTTCAACACAACAAATGCTTCATTTCTCCAGTCGCAAAATTATTCAACCCCTGAACAGAATCCCTCACAACAGCACAAATATGCAAAACAGGTGTTGTCTAAAGCACAGCTGATGCAACTAATCAAGGGTTTCATTAGTTGCACCAGATGTGCTTGATCTGGAACTCATGAAATACCTGAACTGGCTAGGGGTTTGCCAAGTGTACACTACCTGTATGGGGCAGAAAAAGGAATCCATCAATGGCTGCAACCAGATTTCTGAAAAGGCAGGTTGTGAAAAACCTTCGAGTGACTGCAAAAGACCTGCAGCAAGACTTGGTGGCAGAAGGCAGTGAGGTTTCAGTGAGAACAGTAAGACGCGTACTAAACATGCAGAACTCCAAGATGTACACCACTACTGACCCAAAAGCACAAGAAGAGTCGGCTCAAAATCATATAAATAAGGCACAGAAGTTTTGGAATTCTGATCTGTTGAGTGACATATGAAAATTTTACATTTCTGATGTGCTTTAGTGTGAAGATAGAGGGCCAAAGTTTCTTAAAAGCATGAAAGATTGATTTGTTCAATATACAGCAAGCCATAAACTGGCAAATATGCAATTGTGGACTATCTATTTTAGAGGTTAAAGGTATCTTATACAGGGTAACAATCCCTGAGAATGTCATTCATCTAGCATAAATAGTTTAAAAAAAGACTTATGGAACTTTCTAACCTTTTGTTTAGCACTTGTTTTCACCGAATAATTAGGGCCACAACCCCTTTTAAAGGCCTCGATATCTCCGAAACCAACACTGATACAAGCCTGAAATTGTGCATACTATTTATGTAATTATTATATTGGAGGCCTTCAGTGATTTCTAATGAATTGACCCATTCATTAATAACCACTTTATCTTCATCAGGGTTCTGGTGCATCCCAACCAGGAACACTGAGCACGAGGCAGGAATACACCTGCCTCAGGATCTGAGTTAATCGCATGGCAAATGCACACACGTGCGTGTGCACACACACTTTAGAGTAGCCAATCCAGCATGTTTTTGTAATGTGGGAGAACACCGAAGAACCCGAAGGAAACCCACATGGGCATGGGAGAACCTGTAAAACTATTATAATACTCTATGATCATTAACTACGTTTTGTAAACTCTGACATAATTACATTTGAGATTTATGCATTACTTCAAATGTGCATAAAATATCATGGAGTAAATGTTCTTTTTAGCAAAATCTAACCATGTGAACGAGCTCTTCTCCATGCTCTGGATCTGCTCTCAGTGGAGTTGCCCTCTTGGGAGAAGCTGCGGTCATTCGCTGCGGAGCTGGGGAGCACATGGTACACAGCACAATGATTCAAATGTGCAATAAAACATCATAATAAGAGCATCATTCAAACAGTAAAGCAGAATAAAGCTGCAAATAACTACTTCAGTTCAGCTATTCACATGTTACGCATCTTACCAACTGGAGCCGTGGGCTTCACTGAAGTGATCCGTGTCTCTGTGATTAAGAAACATAAATAGGCTGCAAGTTATTCAGGCACAGACACAAAGCAAATATTAGAAAAATTACCAAAAGATTATTAATTGGTACATTTAAAAGCAGTTTTTGGAATGCGTAATAAGGATATGCTTTGGTTTTATGGGTCAATACGTCAACAGTCCACATTATATTAGATGGAAATATCCATGTAACAGAACTAGTCCAAAACAGGGGCTCTAAAATTTTGTTTAGACAGGGACCCCTTTATCTTAAAATAAAATAAATAAATAAATAAATAAATAAATAAATAAATAAATAAATCCCTAGACCATCTCAGTACATATTTTAATTAACATAATGAAACTACTCAAATATTAGGTTTTATTATTTAAATGCATTCAATAATATTTTGGCTATTTATTGGCACCACCGAGCTAGCATTTACTGAACTTTCCACTCAGATCAAGTTGACGTTACAATATTTATAGGCTGACTTGTATTTGACTTATTGAGGTATGGATTAAAACCATTCAATTTAAGTAAGTCAAACCGTTACAATAACTAAATAATGGATACATCATCAAGAAATGGTGGGCTGTGATATCCACCACTGTAACAAAATAAATCGTGGACCTGGCTATGCCTCACAGAACCGTGGGGGTCCCTGGATCCCACTTTGAGAATTATGGGCATCAAAGAGGTTATACTGAATTCTGCAATGGTTAACTTAGTTCCTCTCACCCAAACTGCCTTTCTGAGGTTTACTGGCCAAACCTGGAGCCGGACACTGGGAGGCAGCGATCTCCTGCCCCAGTCGAGCCGCTTCTGGATCATACTCCTTTCCATCATAGTTAGCATCAAAAAATTTCTTAAACCACTGCACAAACTCAAAGTTGTCCTGGAATTTCCCTTTCACAAGCTTGTCCACTGGGATAATCTATGAAGAACATTGGAATATGTTAAATACACAAAATAAAATTTTAGACATGGTTCATTATATTTATTCCTTCTTTTTTTGCAGAAAGAATGAATATTGGATTTGCACTGTTTGCAAATGAGTAACGGCACGAGTCTTTACTTACTTTATTCACCCCTAGCTTTTTAAAGCTTCCTTGAAGGATTTTAAAGTTATGGATATACTCATGCTCCAGTTTGGCCTGGAATTTCACTCTCTTCAATGGCACACATGCTGGGAACAACATATCCATGAACTGACAGTAGGCAGCACCTAGGAACACCACAGCAGCAATACAGTCTCCAATGAGAAGGGAACTAGACTACACCAAGTGTGATCACTGCTCTGAAATTAATACATCATCTTTCTGAGTGCATTTCCTCATCTTGTTAAAGATAAGTATATGGAGATTGTTGCAGTGCAATGGATCAGTGTAAAATGACTGACCTGTACAAAGCTGCTCAATCTTGGCATGGCTCATGTGGAGGGAGCTGTTAATCCAGGTCAGCAGATCATGGCGACTGAGGTTGGCACTAGTTACTGATGTGGAGTAAACGTTCACAGCCATGACTGGAAGAGGGGGTAAAACGTGATGGGAGGGAGGGGGGGCCTTGTAAGAAAGTGCATCATTCCTTCATTCACAGACATGCAAAAGAAATTCCCAAAATCCACCCTGAACAATGTGTATATTAATTTTTATAATTAAAATTATAAAACAGCTAAAGACCCACCTCTTCCATGAACACATAACTAACCCCTATTTAAAACAAACAAAAAAAAACCTTACTCTGGCTCTTACTCCTCCATTCTGCACACTTTGCTTCTTCTAGAACTCAATTAAAGATATCGTATAGTAGCACTACTTGTATTGTTCTCTGCTTGATATATCGCTTTCCTCGTATTTCCTAATATGTAAGTCGCTTTGGATAAAAGCATCTGCTAAATGAATAAATGTAAATGTAAATGTAAATTAGCAAGCAGGCTACATCCATACATTTCCCCCAAAACTTATCATACACAGGGTTGCGGGGGAGCCTGGAGCCTATCCCAGGGAACTCAGTGCACAAGGAGGGGGGACACCCTGGACAGGGTTCATGCGAGCTTCAATGGCACCTGAAATTTATTTAGTAAACAAAAATCTGACTTGACTTTTAGTTTAAACATCTATCACTGACATTTTGGTCTCTTTGACTACTACAGTTAATGGTTTCCTACATTACCCACAGTGTTGGTTGACTACCTGCTGATCGTGGTGCCAGTGGGATTTAACCATTCCTTCATCTCTACACAAAGAGACTGCTTCAGCAGTGCTTTAGTCCTTAATCTGTCCAGCTCCCTCACCTCCTTATCTGCAAACTCAATTCAAACATTATCAGGTTCCAACGCTTATCCTCTGTTCTATTATTGCTTTCCTCATCATCATGCTTGCCATCTTGTAGACTGCAAATTAATCAAGCAGAGTTTCTGCTATATTTCATACAGCTGCATTGCATTCTGTAACTTTGAGTTCAATGTTTGCAGTCTCCACTACTTCTATAGTCTATGTGAATATTGCTTGAAAATGGTGAGAAAGAAAAGAAGCTCTTGCTCTTTTGTTTTCACAAGCACGACTGCACAAAGAAATCATTTTAAAAATGCAACCAACAAATTAGCACCAAATTAATTTGTTTAATACAAACTAAGTCCTACATGTATTTCAGGATGGAATTTTCCTTTAACTCCACCTGACTGGGTTGTGAGGAAAGAAAAATGACTAGATACAATCTTGTACTGTAGGTAGGACTTGCATGAACATGTTCTACAACGTGTACTCTTTTCCTGATCAGTTTATTTTAGGTCACAATATTACCTCATGCAAACTAACTATGCCATGGAAGTTAACTAAATCAGCCAGGTGACATAATTATGCTCACGCGCTATGTTATGTACGCCCTATGTTAATTAATTCACTAACACATTCCTTAGGTAGGTAATTAAAACAAACGATACAGTTTAACCTCAACCCATTACCAAGCTCGAGTTTTGGCACATTTTAAAAACACGTACTAAATAACATTCACCATAACACGCCGGGTTAAAACTGGAGTAAACTCAGGCTCACCGTCACTTAGTTTGGAAACTGCCGCCTCTCCTACCGCTGAACCCACGCAGCCTTCATTTACTACTGTGGGCGTGTCCCCGTAGTCACGTGATCACCCCTACGTCAAATTAAAGGTTCCAGTCAAAGATCAGACACGCTGCCATTTTGTAGTCACATATGAAAGCGTTGTAGTTGTTGGGAGGTTACATGGGGAGGGCGGGATGGAAGTGCTTGTCTTTTGTCTTTTTGTCTTTTTCAGTCACCGTCCACTTTATTAGGAAAACCTGCACATTCATGAAGTTGTCTAATCAGCCAATCATGTGGCAGAAGCGCAATGCAAACAAACAAAAGCATGCAGATACATGTCAGGAGCTTCAGTTAGTGTTCATATCAAACAACAGAATGGGGGGAAAATTTTTTTTATCTCAGTGACTTTAACCGTGACATGGTATTTCAGAATTATTTCAGAAACTGCTGATCTCCTGTTATTGTCACACACAACAGACTACAATTTACACAGGATGGTGAGAAAAACAAAATACATTTACGGGGTGACAGTTCTGTGTTTGGAAACACATTGTTGATAGGGGTCAAATGAAAATTGCCAGATTGGATCAAGCTACCAGGAAGGATATAGTAACTCAATAACACTTTACAACTGTTACGAACTGTTACGAGCATGTCAGCATGCACAAAACACCAAACATTGAGGTGGATGAGCTACAATAGTAGAAAACCACATTGGGTTCCACTCCTGTCAGCCAAGAAATCTGAGGCTCCTGGGCACAGATTCACCCAAAGTGGACAGCTGAAGATTAGGAAAAAATATCACTTGGTCTTTTTCCAGTCATCTGCTATCTAATGTGGGTAGGCTTGTGCCCATGATGGCCTCAGATTCATGTTCTTGGCTGACAGACGTGGAACCCAATGTGGCCTTCTGTTGTTGTAGCCTGTTCAAGGTTTGATTTGTTGTGCATTCTGAGATGCTTTTCTGTTTACCTCAGTTGCAGAGTGCTTATATGACTTACTATAGACTGCTTGTCAGGTCAGACAGTCTCTGATCAACAAGGTGTTTCAACCTGCAGACCCTCCGCACACAGGATATTTGTTGTTTTTCACACCATTATGTGTAACGTCTAGGGACTGTTGTTTGTGAAAATCAAAGGTCAGCAGTTTCTGAAGTCCTCAAACCAGCCTGTCTGGCACCAACAACCATGACACAGTTAAAGTTACAGAGATCATACTTTTCCCCCATTCTGTTTGATGTGAACATTAACTGAAGCGCTTGACCTGTATCTGCATAATTTTATGCATTGTGCTGCTGCTACACGATTGGCTGATTGGATAACTGCATAAATGAGCAGGTGTACAGGCGTTCCTAATAAAGTGGATGGTGAGTGTATGTTGTGTACTATGGGGGTTGTTGGGAGGGTGTGTGTGCACACACTCATTTGAGATGCAACTACAATTTTGATGTCCTTGACAATGACAATAAACCTTGAAACTTACGAGATCCCACAATGTACTACAATGGGTGAGTGACTAAACAGTTATCTTTAGTGGCTAAATAATACACAACCTATGTTTGAAAAGGCTCTTTATCTCATTAAAAATAAAAATCACTAAATCATTCACATTCAGGAAGCACGCTATCCTGGTCAGGGTCAAGGTAGATCCAGAGCCTATCCTGGGAACACTGGGCATGAGGCTTGAATACATCCTACTGGTTTGTGAGGCGGGAGGAAACTGGAGAACCCAGAGAAAACCCTCAGAGACGTAGGGAAAACATGCACAGAAGTTCTGCACAAACAGTAACCAGAGCTCAGGATTTAACTGGAAGGGTTTTACCTTGAACCTGTGAGACAGAAAGTACATGCTATACAACCTACCTATTTCATATTCCCTAAAAACATCAAAGGACATTATTGGTATACTTCACCTGCTAGGTTACATCACAGGTTCCCAACCCTGGTTCTGGAGTACCAACTCTCCTGCACATTTTAGTATTTTCCCTGCTGTAACACATCCACTTCAACTCAGGGCTGTTAATTATCTGAGTGTTTGAATCAGGTGTCTTGGGAACAGAGAAAACACTGAAATGTGCAGGACATACGATACACCAGAACCAGGGTTGGGAATATCAGAATATCACTGAGTGCACTTAGATAATTATTCAGTGTGGCTGCTTCCGAATATCCCTACTACCCTAATATATAGTAGGTGAAAAGCAGTATGCCAAAGGAGTAGTATATCCGAATTCTCAGGTGAGAAATACCCGGATAACCTACTGCTTCTGCCGAAGGGAACTAGTGGACACTGCACTATACCATAAGGCAGCAGGACTGGCGTGCAAGAGCTGGAACAGTAAGATCAGATTGTAGTATTTCTACAGAATTAATGAATAGAGCTTTTTGTTTGATTAACTTCATGGTTAAGTAGACTAAATAGTTTGTTGTAGATTATCTAAAAAGTATATAATAATAATCAGTAAGCACCTCTGATAAAGTGAGTAGAGTAGAAAAAACATTCTACAATGATTAAAAGACTGAGCAGGAACAAACAATTTATTAGTTGCCAGTTACATCACATGTCAATCAAACTTAGTGGAATACCAAGTTACAAAATAAAAATGTAAACTTGGCCCATGAGTTGTGACCATTTCATGTGGCTTTTATGCTTGACACTACAGGAGACCATCACTCGCTTGAACAGCAATGATCACCTTCTGACAGTGAGAACCCAGATATAAAAGCTTGATGTTAACATAATCACTCAGTAGAAAAGTTCAAGAGGACAACACTAAAACTCACTCTCAAGAAAGTAAAAAAAGGAATTAATTAAAAACAACAGCAACAACTGACCTGTCAAGTATTCTCCATGGAAATGAGACCTGCTTGTGTAAACAGTTTAGTAGATTCTCCTGATGTGCTAACATTTACTATGCTACAGAAAAGCAATATAAACACATTTCACATAGCTTACATGAATGACTTCACCACTAGTTAGACCTCAAACATCTTGCATCACCGTTTCAGTTTACACCACAGGTGTGACCTCGAAATTTTGTTTATTTGTTATGAAGTATTGCTCTAACAGGTTTAATGAACATGCTAGTAAACAGTACGTGATTAACATAATTTTGTATACAGAATAAATACTAATTTTACAACTTCCACAGAATAAGCACCATGCACCGAGCAAATGCTGCTTTGTTAGCACCTCAAACTGTCCTGGATAAATATGACTTCCTATGTTTATAGCATCTTAATGATGAATGGACAATTGGAGCCACAGAATGTTTTTTTTTTTTTTTGGCATTTCTTAATGTGAACAAAGCACAAACTGTTCATGTGGTCTGATTCTACATTCAAAATACAGTGATAATGGTAGTCATGTTAAAATATATTCAGGAATCACAGTAGTCATGTATAAAATTCTAAATTTAAAACTTTTCCTTATATTCAGAGAAACTTCAATAAAAAGTGATAGCACCAAAAGCTCAAAAAGTAAAGCTGTCAACTTGTCAAATCGAGGCTTATTCAATTTCTGATTAGATTTTTTTTCATATTCGAATCAGCTTTGGGATTTGTACTATAAAAATATATTACATGATTACATTTAAAACTGTCGAGAATATCAGTGATGGTAATGTAAAAGTAGTATGTAAACTGAGGCAGAAAAATTTCTGAAAAATATATGATGGCATGAATTAAAATGACCAGTCTGATGATTATTTATAAAAAAAATTCCTGACCTGATAAACTTATGTAGCATTAAGAGTGCCTATAAGCCCAACTCACTGTCATTCATTAACGTATAAATAGGTAAACAGCATTTTTCCAGATAATGCACCAATCACAAATTATAACTGAGGTAGTGGGGTGGGGGTTCAGTGGCTCCCTAGCACAACATTGTCATTAAGACAGACTAAAAAAAGACAGTCTAAACAAAACTAGATCAACAGTACATAGAATGTTTAAAACCAAAAAGTGTCCGTGCATCCTGACCTTGCTCAAGCTGAAAAAAGCGACCAGGTGACTTTAAAATAATAAAAGTGTGTCATAAAACAGATTTTCTAAAAGGTCAAAGTTTGCAAAACACCAAAAATCTTCTAAAAATTCATTAATTAAAAAAATTGCTAAGAAACAGATTTTAGGGTTGTAGGTAAAAAAATTCCAAGGCATTACTTTTCCTCTCCTTTTGAATCTCAAGGTTGTTAAAGGATAGTAGTTTTATGGAAGTATAATAGTGCCAACTGTCCTCAAGGCAAAATAGCATGTTGAATAAAAAGTTATCGCAATAACAATACTTGAATTTTTCTGCCCAGCAATTTGACACAAATTAAAAAAAAAAAACCCACAGCAATAACAATGCTTGAATTAGTTTCCTCTGCAATACATTGGGTTTGTATATTTTGACTGAAAACAAAATTCCAGCATTTAAAATTCAATACACACATATTCACCTTCCTAAAATACGGTTCCAAAATATTCAGTTGTTAAAATACCATCTTCATTATTTGTCAGATAATATTTCAACACACTATTTTTCAACCTCACAAATTCAGGCTGCAAAAATTCAGGTCTTAACATCCGGGTCTCACAGGAAGAGCAATGGATTGCCGATACTACTGTAACATGCTACTGTGGGCTGGCCCGCTAGTGGTGGGATTGTGCTGACAAGCCACAAGAGAAGATGAACCGAGCGGACTGGCATAAAGTTGGCTTGACGTTGGATGTTCAGCATTCGCAGATATGCGCAAATTAAGGGACCGTCTCTAAAGTTACATACGACATTGGTATACACGTTTCTAACTTCAATAGCATTCGAAGGGAATGACTTGTTCATAAAACCAACTGTAAAGTGATCATCCAAGTGTCCCTTAATTGAGGACAGTTGGCACAATTATACTTCCATAGTAGTTAAAGGATAACTAAGACTCGCATGCAAAGTAATCCTTCAGTGGTGCAAATAAGTGACGAATCACAGGAACACTCCAGGAACGCCCCAGAACCTTCTGCCTCTGGCCTCGACTCATGTTATTCACATCAGTGTAATGCTTAGGGAAGCCAAATATCCTGCAATAAAAAGACTGCATTTAAATAAAGCTAAATGAATGCATGATGCACAAAGATATAACATGGAACATGCGCAACGCTTCGAAATGTTCTGCAGTCAAATAACATGCTAACGCATTTGAATTGATTTCCATATGGGACTGGCTCTGTGATTCTCTTTCATTATTCATGCTCACCTTTCCATCTCTGTACACCAAAGGTAATCCTCCTTCCCATTCATGGTAACAGGAAGAGGCCCCATTTTTCCTTGCTTAATGGAATTAGATTTTGTTGTGATGGTGCGAACTTTATTAAACTGTAGAAAGAGTGCAGTATAATGTCAGGACATTAAGTCAATATATGGCTAAAAATGGTTAGTATCAATGCATTCCTTTCTCATTCTGACCTGAGCAACCCGACCAACTTCCAGGCAGTCCTGCAGCTCTACTTTGTCGTTAAGTGATACAGACAGTGGTCTGTAAAGAAACATATTGTCATCATATTTTGTTATAATAATTTAGTGTTCAATGTAATAGAATGATTTTAGCTTCAGGTCTAAGTACCTGTTCATTCCAGGTAGATTGCCCCAGAAGTAGCGCGCTCTGTGGGCGGGACTCACTTTCACAGCATCAATTAGGATCGGATTACACTAACATCAGAAAAGGAAAGAGAGTAAAATATAAGCTTATATACAAAACATAACTATGAACAACATGCACTGGACCAGTGTTTGGGCAGTGGCTCACGAGCTACATGTGGCTGTTTGACAAAAATCATGTGGCTCGCCAGGTGTCTCACCCTTCACCAACATATGATTGTTAAAAACTGAAGCACATGACTAGAGATCAGTTTCCTGTATACAACGCAAAGTCAATTACAATTCCTTTGTTGTACAGCCTACTGAAGTTAATGAAAAGTCAGTTTACAATAATATATTTCAAATTCTTCCGGCCAGTGCATTTATGCAGTGCTGTGCGAACGCGTTACGATACCAATCAATGGCAAACTACTTACGCTTCTATGGTAACCTCTCGCGCTCAGATTCAAGCAGTTACTGCTGTGTCTGATTTTCACAGAACTTATTGCCTCACTTTAAAAAATGTTAAGAGCCATTTTGCTTTTTCAGCAATGTACCCAGTGGGGGAAAGCAAAAGCAAGGCGTGCGCAGAGCTCCAACGGAAACTGCAATCGAGACAGCGGCAGCTGCAAGTGTGGACAGGGGCAACTGGAAGCTTGCAGGCTCACTGGAGATTTTAAGACAAGGAAAACCTTTTACTGACAGAGGAGATGTAAAGTCATGCATGTTGAGTATGGCAAGTGAACTGTCTGTGGATTTCCCTAAGAAGGAGAATATCATTCAGAAAATAAAAGAGCAGGGATGTAAATTCAACAGATTTTTTTTCTCTTGCACTGGATGAGTCCACACACACACACACACACAGAAGAGGTTTTATGCTGGTCACATGGAAACTCAACCTCAAAGTGAAAGCTCTGCAGAATTAATTCCATATTGCAACATGTTACCTATTGTTTTTGAGTTGTCTATGGACCTAAATAAAGTCATTGTTATTGAAAAAAAACATGTTTTGCATAATAGTAAAATATTCCTTTGTTGCATTTGCTCTTTGGAAAAAAACATGGCCCCTGCACTAGACCCATTCAACAGACCTAGAGAAAAAAAGATTATACAAGCTGGAAAATGTATGTAATTACTACTTTTGGCTAAACAACTGTCTATCACCAACTTCTGTAATGTAATGTAATGTCTTGCATGTACAGTGAGCTCCAGAATTATTGGCCTTTTTTAAAATTTGCAAAAAGATTACATTTATGATAATTACATTTTTCCACACAAACAATAGAAGAAACTGATGAATAATACATAAGCAGGTAAAATGTCATTAGGCACAATTAAAGCACAACATTTCTGGAACTGTAGTAGATCATTTTTTGCTTATGTGATAGGTGTCACATTTTGTGAGATTCATATAAAAATCCTACCTCCAAAAAGCGACAAATATCAGCTTTATCATGTGCGCTCATGGCCACCACATTCTCGAAGAGCCAGAAGAAAGGCCGGTCGTCGTCTTCTTTTGGCCTCATCATAGTTAGCATACGGTAGTACTCAAAGAACAGTCGGCCTGTGCCCTCTAGTAGAGAAATAGGGATAAAAGCGGAACACTTGGAAATGGTTGCAGATTTTTAGGCTGCATTTACACTGCAGGTCTTGATGCCCAATTCCGATTTTTGACTATATCCGATTTTTTTTGGAAAAAAAAAAACTTCTTTTAAAAGTGACCCATATCCAATATCTGCATTTATACTCTACACTTCGTGAAACAACCCAAGGTAGACGTCATCGAAAAAGCTTAGGCCGAAAAGGAAGTAAAAACGGCACAATCTTCAATGGACGCAGACGAAAATATAATACAAACTTTTACTTTCCGCACCATATTTAAAGGTAAGCAAAACACTGGCCTCTTAAAGCGGGGAATTAAAACCGCGCCTTCCCATCTCGCCTGAAATGTCTTCAAAATTGACTTTGTTTCTGTAACAACCCTGCATGTTTGCCTGCACTGTATCTTCGCCCCAAAGACTCAAAAGATACACAACTTCGGCATGACTCCACTGGGTTGATCCTTCGCCCTCCATTGTGCCATGAGAGTTGTGTTTTTGCAGTTGGTGTCCACCTGAGTTGACGTCATCCATCACTGTCGCTTTTTCAATGACTTACGACTCGCATTGACAGGGGAATATCCGATCTGTCCACTTACATGGCAGACGCAAATGCACCGATTAGTATCTGATTCATGTCAGATTTATTTCCACATATGAATGAGGCCTGAAACTGATCTGAGAATATCAGAATACATGTGCTTTTTTCCCTGCTTACACGTTCATGGGTCATATCTGATCTGTGCCACATGAGAGGAAAAAATCGGAATTGGGTCACTTGAACCATGTAGTATAAATATGGAATTAGTGTCACTGAAATACAAAAGCATATAAATAAGGGCGAATATTGTCTTACCAAAAAGGCCTTTTCTGGCTGGGTTCACCATGGATAGGTCGTTACAGGGACTACCACCAATCAGAAGGTCAAACGGTCCCCATTCTGCCAGCTGTAGTACAGATTAGCAGAAGTATTAGAAGGGCTTTATAAAGTAGTCCATTGCTCTTATAATAGTGTTATCAGTATGTATAGTGTGAGTGGTAGTGAAGTTCATACCAAACTCACAGAATCACTTATGCAAATGTTCTTACATGTTTCCTGGTGATGGTGCGCACATCATTGACATATTCAATCTTTCCTTCATGCTTGACCATCCCTACAGCAATAGAGTCCTCACAGATCTCCGAAGCAATGTAACGCTCTAACTTGAAGCCTAGGTCTTTCAGAACAAGGTAACCTATGGAAAAAGACATATTACAATTATATCCTTTTAATCTGGATATTTAATTTTGTTTTTATGTCTATTTCTGATTTATATCTGAGCAAAACCCAGAAACTGACCTGTCGCAATTCCATCAAAGAGGGATAAAACCTTGATAGGCCGGCGCTGTTGAGCGGGAATTGAGGGGTACACTCTGTGTGGTTCCTATACCACAGAGAAAGGTGCCACTTATGGTCATCACACAGCACACATGGAACTTTAGTATTAATAACCAAAACATCACAAATTAATCTTCAATAAGAATGGATATATTGTCAGTAGAGGTGAAAGTGTGCCTTTACACCTCACTCTAGTCCTTCAGTCTTATCTTTCTTTAAAACACTACAGTCATCAACAAGGAAAAGAATGATAGCCATTTAACAAGGCTTATTTCCTACTTACAAATTCAAAGGCACTGTTATTGGCGAAGAACTCCTGAACACGCACACTCCAGTCTGGCCTGAGCTTAAGCACACCATATTTGTTAGGGGGCAGGCAAATGTAGCAGCTCCATGGATCTACGTCTTTCAACTTGTCAAATGTCCCTGGTCCAACCAGCATATTCAGACAGTCCTTACAGTAACACCTGAAAGGGAGTGATGTGGTGAGGTTGGCCACAAGGTATAAGCAGTTTAGTTGCATTTAAAACAAAGAGAGAATGTGTGTTTATGCAATTCTAACCTGCAGCAGCTGGCATTGCCACACAGAATGACCTCCAGGCCAGCACAGCAGATAGTGCAATAAGACTGATATCCATCTTCATCATATCTGTATAAAGTCTCTGTAAAATTCTCCTATAAAGTTGAACATGTGCACACACACACACACACACACACACAAAACATGCATAGATCAATAACTGTGCACAACTGCACAGTGATCTCAGAAGGGGAAAAAAATAACAATGCTTTACCTTGCATTTTAAACAAAGGCTGCCTTCAAAGAGTGGATGGAAAATCTCAATGTCTGGAGTGCCACATGAGAGGCAGAAATCTAGAGAATGTGCATAAAAGAACCAGGTTTTTATATTTACATGCACAATGATATACATTGCAAAAGAAGTCAAACATTATAACAACTCACCTTCAATGTTTTTCCCTTTTACTGAAACTTGATCAACCATTTGCTCTGAAGAAGATATATGAATAATAATAATAATAATAATAATAATAATAATAGAAGAAGAATATAAGTAACAAGTCACAAACATGCTGTAGTATTCTGTTGACAATATACTGCTGTCCAAGTAAACTGATTTGATTGATTTGTTAAATCTAGGATATAAAAATATATTGGCATCTACCTCTTGTGTACTCCTGAGTTGTGGAAGGTCTGCTTCTGTGGACATATTTCCTCTTGGCTGGAGGTTGATACTCAGACACAGAGGAGTCTGAAGACTCAGCTTTTTGGTTGACAGATGAAGCTGTGTGGTGAAAATGGGTGTTTAGTGTTTGTTAAGATACAAGTTACACCATTCAGGTTGTCCATCATAGGTTTTTACAGATACAACAGTTTTACATTTACAGTCATGGGTTTACATAAAATCATTTAACATCAAAAACTACTCTAAATGGCAAACTATTAATTAGAGCAGGAGCATTCAACTCAAATTTGTAGTACAGTCCAGTTACTTAAAATTCCCTGGATAAGCAACTAACATGACTGAATTGACAACAGTTATCTTTTCATGTTTAACCATTAACTGTAATATATAAACAGATTTAAAATTGTTATGTTTTGTTTAGTAGTGGAGCTTCAAATTTCTACTTTTGACTAGCGCCATGAATAGATTAAACATTTATTTTGAATTTGACGCAGGGAGAATACACACACACTTCTTTCTCCATTCGTCTTTAAAAGTTCTGTTTTTGTCATTTTGACAATTTCTAAAACCAGCCATTATGCCTTTTCCCTTCTGAACTATTAGCCCTGCAGCTAGTCTCTGGCCCAGTGAGCTGCCTTCAGCTAAATACTTTAAATAACTTCATATGATTGTATAATAGATATATGAGTTATAGCCAGTTTTCACATGTTGATCTGCTCTGCTACTATAATTTTTTCACTTTGTTTTGCTGATAAACTTAGTCCACTATTGGACTTGAGGTCAACCGACTGATTAATTGGCACCGATAACCATTTAGGGGTGCACTCACTTTTGTTGCCAGTGGTTTAGACATTAATGGCTGTGTGTTGAGTTATTTTGTGGGGACAGCAAATTTACACTGTTACACAAGCTGTACATTCACTACTTTACATTGTAGCAAAGTGTAATTTCTTCAGTGTTGTCACATGAAAAGATATAATCAAATATTTACAAAAATGTGAAGGGTGTACTCACTTTTGTGAGATATTGTATATGTAGGTAGGTATAACAGTATCTGTAAAGTCTGGACCATGGTCCACTAGGGAACAACCACTTGATTATAGTTAAAAGTGTATTTTTTAATACACTGAATGCTATACTATGGAGCTAATAAAACATATAGATAAAGGATAAAAATGCTAAGTACTCTAAGTGTTGTACTTACCACAAGTACCTGGAGGTGCAAATCCCTCAGGGCCTGTGGGTTGAAAGCCCCCAAAAGCCCAGTCCAGCATGGCCTTTATCTCTTGTTTGTTCCCCGAGGCTGTGAAGGTCCGTGAGCAACGCTCACCTGCCAACTACACACAAAGGCTATAAGCACACTCTATTTTACTCACTCTAAGGTTTAATAGGAAGTGTGACTTTTATTCTAGTTTACCTCAAGAACCTGGTAAATGGCGTCTTTGTAAGTGGGCAGACTGGCATATGAATTGTTGCAGAAGCACTTTGCAAATTCCGCAAAAGGCATTAGTCTCTCTGTATAAATCTGCAGAGATAAAGAAAGAGTCAGTGCTGACCATACTGGCTCCTAGAGGAGGAAAAAGAGAAAAAGTTCTACTCGTGAATGAGTAGTCCTGGGTTTCAGAACTGCTTTATCACAGCATAATCAACTTCTTTACACCTCTGAAGTGCACATCACCTATATATTGTGCAAATACCCACTGATTAGCAGTGCAAAAATGTACTTGAAGCCATCTTCCATATTGTCAATTTCCCAGCGACTATGTAGGGAGTCATACTGGCTAGGTAACTAGTTTGCTTTTCTGCTAACATGCTAACTATCAAGCAAGGTAAGTTTACATCAGCTGTCATGTGTACATGGAGTTATTGGCTACATAAATGACTATTTCAACAGCCCAAATGTTCGATATTGTTTTTCAATACTAACTGCTTTTATTTAATCAGATTACACTGATAAATGCTTTTTAGTACTCCATTAGATCACCATTAAACAAGTGTTTTTCCTGATGTCTATAGTCATGGCTTCCACTGGCTTCACTTGAGCCACTCTAATATTGAGATGCCCTTAAGATAGCAGTAGAAATTGACACTGGAGAAATGGTGAGTCAAGTCAAGACTGACTTTCATTGGAATGCAGGGTAAGATCCTCACCTCTGAGAACATGCCATCTCCGAACCATTCAACACGTCTCAGATATTGGGGAGATGTCTTTGTCTTCCAGGCCACCACAAGACCAGGCCACCATGAGAAACCCTTCACTTTCCCCCACACCAGCTCTCCAACCTTAAAACCCTTCCCATCCTATAGGGAGGAGACACAGAATTCAGTGAATTCATCAACTTCATCGACTTTTTCTTAATGGACATCTGATCCAAAAATGTTATATTTAATATAAACAGTAAAAAACAAAATAAAATGAATATCTGGTGTGACTAATCTTATGTTGTTTTATAAGGAAAATGACTGGTAGGTTAATTGAAACTTTCTTCCTTTTTTTGCAGGTAATTCCAGACAGCATACATTTTTTCCTAAATTAATATTACATGTTATGACACACTAATAGTAATAGCAAATACACAAAACAGTTAAGACAAAGTTTATAGCCTAATTTAGAGTATACAAGACTTTTGCATAGGTTGTCTGGCCTGAAAAAAACTAAACAATTTGAGATCAGGAGCCAATTAGTAGCTCAGGAATATTTCCGTTAGCACTTCTACAAAAAATGGAATAATGTGAAAATTACCTGGTACATTTGTGCTCTCTTTCCAGGCTTGGGACTTGGTGTAGTGATGCTTGATACAGCTTGGCCTCCATCATTTTTCGTCTGTAACCAAAAGCAAATCAACTTATGTAAAGAACAACAGGGAAGATGGAGACTCACAATATACACGACAGGAATGTGTTTGCAAAAAAGAAAAGAACACACAAGCCATATAGAGAGATCATGCTAACCTTACCATGTCTGTTTTACACCAAGAAAACATGTAGTATATAAAGGTAGAGCTTTATATACTACATATGAAGAAGCACATGAGCAGAAACTGAAAGGATGAAACAAAGAAAAAGTAAAGAGCTGCAAGAAGGATAGAAAGCTAGGTACTGGTGCTTTAAAATAGAGGGCGAATCATAAGAGACATGTGTCCATAGCCAAAGTTGCATCCAGAAGACAACACAGCAACAAGAGGGAATGAATTCATTCAGAATCGGTCCAATGCTCAGGACCAATTAATCCCAATTAATCAGCAGGCCACTTAAAGGTGCACTGGTCAATTTTGTTATTGTTTCTAATATTAGAAACATCTGGGAAAATGATTTATAAAAATTTAACAGTCTGATTAACGCAAGAGAAAAGAACAGCTGAAAATATACAGGTATGTGTTGGACATCCATCCTGTCAGTCATGTTGCAGCATTTTCCTTCAAAGGTCCTTCATTCCACTCCCATCTGCTCAGAAATGCAAATATGGTGGAATAAAGTGCTAAATGGCCAGTGTCTCCAGATACTCTTGTTGTGGGGTAAAAACAAAACAAAACAATCTTCTGCAACAAAGTGTAATGAACCCTAAGGAAGTAAAACATAAATAAGTTTAAGAGCAGTTTTTCCAAGATGGAGAAATCTGCTGACGCTGGATGCTGATGTAACTACATTTTTTCTTATGCAGGCATTCAGATCATAAATGATATAAACTGGTAAAATGGATCAATAGCAACAAATCGGTTACTTTCCATGCCAGTATTTCATATGTTCATAGCTAACTTTGTTATAAATAGCCAAGTAAAAAGTGATTAATAATGACTGTAAACTGGTTAGTCGGGCCAGCTAATAAAGGATGATCTGCAGGGAAGTTGCCCCTGACTTGAATCAAGTGGAGGCTCAAGGGATCCATTGAGTAGGTCTTTGTCAAAATATGTTGGTCGGATAGATTCTGGGAGGTGAGGCATTACGTATATATGTATATGTGTGTTAATGGGAGGTGGGGTCAAGAAAAACACAGATCCAATGTTTTTGTTGATTTGCTTGTTACTGCTAGAGCCCAATGCACCTTTAGCCAAGATTGCTGTTACAGTCATGACACAGCAGAGAATCCTGCCTCCAGCTTGGGCAGGTACATACCGCCTCTTCCTTCTTGTCCAATTGGAGGCTCTGTGGTTTGGCCCATGTGGCTGACCCAGCCTGAAAGACAGTGCGGGCCTGCGGCTTCTGTCGCAAACTGCTTTCCCAACCATAAATCCCCCTAATGGAGTCCTGAGGGATGACAAACAAACATACACACCCTCACTCAGGCCAGGCACCTCCAGCAGGAGCACCAGAGACTGCAGTATTCCCAAAGAAAAATAAGAAAAGAAAGGTGCTAGTAGGAAAGACAGGAAGAAGGGTTAATAGTGTTTTATGAAAATTAGTGTGGGTAGCCGTTGAGATATGTATTTTATATCTGATCTACAAACAACTAAAATCTAATTACCTCTTTAGTCCAAACTACATCATCTTCAGTAAACACTTGGTCCCCATCTTTGTTTATGTCCATTGCTGCAGGAAAGGAATTTGAGATACAGAAATTCAAGCCACCTGCTCTGAACATCTATACTGCTCAACATCTATTCATCTATGAGAGCAATAAGAGAATACTTCTTTAGACAGACCACTGTTTGTCATTTCATTTGAACAGATCAAATGTTTGAGCAGTACAGACAACAAACGCCTGTACATAAATGAGGGAGTGGAAAATAAGGTGCTTTAACATGAAGAGTACATGCTCTGACTGTAAAGCACTTATTTACTGTGTCCTGCTCAAACCTGTCTTATTGGTTATCTTCTGCAGTCGCACCGTGCATGGCTTCACTGAGACTGAAAGGTCACTCAGCTCTGGAAAACAGCACATTGTTTCTATCAATCCAACTGACTTCTATGAGCATGATAACTGGCTGTGATTGGAAGTGTTAATTCTATACTGTTATATATTACAAAGCAAGATGTTTAAGGATCTGTGGGCACCCTGTTTTAGTGGCTGCAGATGTACAGCATCTACCTTTAGTTGCAACAGAGCTAATCTCTCACATCAATGACAGAGCTAATGCACATATTACTGCACCAATGTCGTGTAGACACTGAATGATTTACTTCCCTGTTGAACCATGTAGGAATAATAATAATAATAATAATAATAAGTATTCTAAACACTGTACTCCAAAATGTAGAAGTGGCACAGACGCAAGTTCCGCAGATGCAACTATAACCACAGGGTACCAGATGTAAATACCTTAACTGAAAGCTGAGAATGTCAGAGATCTGCATGTTTTAGATTACTTTCGACCATTTGATCCTTGAAATATACAGATCCTCTACTGCAGTGACAAGCTGACTGAGAAAACAATTCTGCTTTATGGGGAATTAATCACTGACACACTGCAATAACCCATAAATGACTGTGGCATGTGAGACCACAAAATGTGTGCACTGTTTAAGAAGCTTTTTGGTGGTGTGCCATACCTTTCTACACAGATGAGCTGCCACTAATATCACAAAATTGTGATGTTCACAACTGCTATCTTCTCCACCCATTCATACATAAAGCGTATTCAGAGTTTCCTCTTCCTCTAGGTAAAACTAGAGTGTCTAATTTTTCTTTTACAATGGACAAATTCACTTTATCCTCTGCTTACTTAATGTCTTCTTTTTCCTCCCGTTTCTGACAGGCGTTGCCTTAGTGCTGGAGACTTCTGAGGATGAATCGTCATTAGTGGAATCCACTTCTTTGAGGGAATCAGACTCACTGTTTGTCAAATGGTCATCCAATTGGCCAATGTCCCCATTCTCCACTGCCTGTATATGATGGACAGTTACATTAACTTCAGGTACATATCAATATTTATACTGCATTATACATCTATCATGCACTATAAGACATATATGACAAATATGTATACAGCAAAGCACAAATAGGTTTATATTTCAACATCATATTTCTGCATACCTGAGCAAAGACTTTCTCAGCTTCAAGAGGTGGACAGGGCAAAGCCAAAAGACTAAGGACAAGTTGCCTAAAGACAGATGTTTTGGCAGTGGTCTTGAGGACAGAACTCCAATGATGCTCCAAGGAAGGACTAGGAAAGCAAACTGGTTGTCCTTCAGCATGTCCATTCTCACCATTGTCTTCCCCATTTCCTTCCTCAATGAGCTGATATTCTAGAAACTCATCTCTGAGCTGGGCAGATACCTCTGGGTTGATTACGAGGCCAAACTGTTCACCAAGTTCTACGACACCTTTGCTTGTGACCTTTAACCGTCCTTCCGGGCTTAGAAGTTGAGACATACTCCTCAGGATACCGTCACTCAATGGCAGCCCCTCAGCAATGCAAGCTGTAAGTGCCTTATAAAAAGCCATACACCCATCCTGAAATGCCTTCAGAAAGTCAGTCAGCTCTGCTTCCCTCTCAGACAGAAATTTCTCCACTGCATTCCCACCAAAGCTCAGTTCATTGCTAGGAAGGTGCAGCTTTGGGTTCTCAAGTATGGCTAGGTCTTGTTCTTTCAGAAAATGCACCACAGCCTGAGGATGGAGAAATGATGAGGCATAGGAGCGAAGTAGGCCACTTGCTTCCCGTAGGATCTGAACAAGGTCTGCACGAGCAAAACCCTCACGCCTTTCTAGACGATCATTAAAGGTTTTAAGTGGTCCAAGGGCATGGTCCAGGAACATGAAGGAGATCCTGAGTTTGGGATCCTCCAATTGAGAGCAGATGTGTTTAACCTTGTCATCATTCTCACTGCAGGAAGTGAAGTATGAGATCAGGTCTGTCCACATTTCAAGCACCTTCTTTATTAGGATACAAAATGTTTTGCTGTTCTGGGAGAGAGAGTGGACAGAACCATCAAGGCCACAAACACCAGCAAACAATCCCTTAAGATGGTCATTTTTAGTGCAACAAGTAGAACAGTGTTCATAAACGTTAACAATAAGCTGCTGAACCTTGTCAGAAAAGGCCTTTACTCCAGCATTACAGGCTGAGTCTGCCAAACTATAAAGCCCACCAAGAGCCACTGCATTTGGATTGAGGTTCTTCAGTTTCAGGGAAACCTTCCCAGACATCTCATCCTGGTCATCAACATAGAAAGCTGCCATGTTTCTCACAGGTAACTCAAATCGTTTCAGAATGTCCTTCAAAGATTCAACAATAGCATCATCAGAGTCTACACGCTGAAAGATATCAAGAATTCTTATGCGATGTTTTGCAGCCTTTTCGTCAAAGAACCCCAGAAGTACTACACAGCTGTAGTTCTCTTCCTCACTCTCTTTATCTAGTGCCACATGTCCATAAAGGTAGATACAGTAAGAGACCTTCTTAGCAGCAGCAGAAATGTCTTTTGGGTACTGTAATCCAAGAACATGTCTAGCTGTACGCTGGGAGACCTTCTTAGTGTGAGTACGCAGACAGTGGGTTTGAATGAAGCGCAGCATGAGTTCACTGCATGTGAAATCCTTGACCTGGTTTCCTTTTCTGGATGCCTTTAATTCTTGCATTTTGTGTTTTCTACACTGCTGGTGGTGTTTTAAATCAAGCAATCCTGAGTTAAACACAGTAATATTTAAATCACAGATTGTACAGTATGCATAGATATCCCCCAGAGTGCTGGGCTTGATCCATTTGAAGGTTTCTTGCCACTGGGGGTCATAAGTAATGGACTTTTTTTCAGGGACATCCACATCTGAGTCAGTATCCTCCTTCCCTTTTCCTGAGCCAATGATTAATTAAGATAATTAATTACACACGCTTTTATATTTCATAACCAATGACAATACACCATTATAATATAAACTCAGCAAAAAAAAAGAAACGTCCCTTTTTCAGGAGACTGTATTTTAAAGATAATTTTGTAAAATCCAAATAAGCTTTACAGATCTTTATCAGAAATGGTTTAAACAATGTTTTTCATGCTTGTTCAATGAACCATAAACAATTATTGCACATGCACCTGTGGAACAGTTCTTAAGATACTAACAGTTTTCAATCGGTAGGCAATTAAGGTCACAATTACAATATCTTGTAACCATGTGTCCCCCCCAGATGTGATCGAGAACTTGCAGATGCCTTGGTGGAAGAGTGGAGTAACATCTCACAGGAAGAACTGACAAATCTGGTGCAATCCATGAGGATGAGATCCACTATAGTACTTAAAGGAGCTGGAGGCCACCAGATACTGACTGTTACTTTTGATGTTGCCCCCAACCCCCAGTTCATGGACTCATTATTCCATTTCTGTTTGTCAAATATCTGTGTAACCTGTTCAGTTTATGTCTCAGTTGTTGAATGTTTTTATGTTAATACACATGCTAAGAAATTTGCTGGAAATAAAAGCAGTTGAATGTGATAGACCGTTTCTTTTTTTCTTTTTTGCTGAGTGTATAATATAATTAGAAGGCCACAACAGGAAAGGACAATATCTAACCATGTCACTTCCAATATTGGGATTATTTATTATTTTTGTAATAAATATAGTCTTACCAGACATACTGAGGTTTGTTGGTGATTTTGATCTCTGGGGAGACCGAAAATTAGGTTGTGCATGTGCAATCGCTTGTCCATTACGTGCCTCCAGTGGGTTATATACCTGCCCAGTCATGTTAGCTTGGAAAAACTTCCGGAACCACTTCAGAAAAGCAAAATTAGGCTTGAATTTCCCTGTTATTAGCTCTTCCACTGGGATATTCTGTAAAAAGAGGCAGAGAACATAAAAAAAAAGATTTTATTTGCAGACCTAGATCAATATGCAACTCTATATCATTCTGTTCTGGTTTACATTTGGATGCAATACAAATATACAGTAAATGTAAGGCATGGTCAGACAATATGATGGGAAACCTTACTTTTGTGACACCCATTTTTCTGAATCCTGTCTGCAGAAGACTATAGTTGTGGCGAAAGTCTGCCTTCTCCTGACACTGAAACTTCACTTTGTTCATGTCAATGGACCCTGGAAAGAGCCAGTCTATCAGCTGGCAAAAACATGCCCCTGCAAAAAAAAATATCATTAAGGGCCTTACTTTTCAAGCATGACTTCGAAGTAAAGCAAAATACATACCTGAGCATATCTCTTCCATATTAGTAAACTTAGTTTGTAGTAAATTGTTAAGCCAGGCCAGGAGTTCATAGCGGCTAGATTTGTCCTGAAGGTCATCTAGTTCCAGGTTAACAACTGTTGCCATTTTCTGGTATCCTGTAAGACACTGAATGCATTTAGACCTATTATCAGACAATCACTTGCAGCCAACCACAAAATTAAATTTGAAATAACTATGGTTTGTTTTCATATTGATCTAATCTATCATTTTTAGTATAAGGATTATTATACCACAGTTAGTTCTGGTCCACTAATTCAATTGGACAAGTGAAGTTCCAAGAGTGCTGATATTTAGTATAACAGCACTGGTACTTTTCCCTGTTTGGATCACTCCCCTTGTCTGCGTTCGCTACATATAATTCAAATTCTAGTAATATTTTATGACATTTAAACCGTTACCAAACTTACTATGGGCTGTCATTCGGTCTGTGCGTTGCTTGCCAACATGCAACATTCTATCCAACTATCGCTTCTTTGGGAACTATTTTCATTGATGGAGCAAAAACAAACAAAACATTTGGTCATACTGTGTCTGAAATGTCAGCTACTAAATATTAATTTTTGTTTATAGAACTGGGTAAAACGCAATTTCATACATGCAGTCATGCTGTTGTACCCCTATTGGTGTCATATTGCTTAATTATTATGTCATTACAAGTTGTTACATACATGTTCAACAAACATATTGTGTTGCAAGCTGCATTTATACAAGTCGAATTAACCATTACCCTATACCGTCTGTAATGTTTTAAACTTATTGTAATTTTTATATGTATTTTGTGCACACAAAACATCAAAATTTTATCTATAGTAATCGCAAGCATATTTGATTGATCTACTGTATTTACTACTTAATTAGTTCTGCCTTCAGTAGCCCTACAATACTGCACATCTGAAACTGTGAAAGAAACACGTGACCGTTATAAATATATATGTTTTATATTATGAACATAACTGGTATGTTATATATTTCTACAATGGGTATTTATTTAGTATATCCACGTATTTGTGCACTATAATTTGCCAGGCAATTTTCCTTGAGGGATAAATTACGTCATATAATGTATGAAATGTAATGTTCATCTAGTTTTAGGAAACCAAACTAGGCTAACTGCGAGTATTTAGTACATCTGGAAACAAATGTAATAAATGGCACGTCTTTGAGATACTTTTAACATAGGGTTTGGATGGGGGAGGAACACTGGGCCTCCTCCCTCCCTCGTCAGTTCCTACACTTTGAGTTCGTATTCTTTCTCTCCTCCACTTTCAATGCATAGTAGCACCAAGAGGAGAAAAAAAATCTCGCGAGACAGTTTTTGCCGCGAAGTTTCCACAATTTGATAGGAAGTTGTACGGGCCGAGGCGGCGTCTTTTACTTACAGCTTTCTGCTCGAGTTCAGAGAGGAATAAAGCACGGAGTTTGAATTAAGTCGACCAGCACGTTAGTGAACACATAACAAGCACCAAGCTTGGACACACCGGCTTCTAATAACAACTAAACACTTTCCGACTTTAAATCACTTTTGTGGAACATTTATTTCAGAAGACACTGAATTACCAGGGCATTATTAGGCTATTCCGTGAAAGCACAGTGCTTGTTTTGCTATTCGTTTTTCACACTACATAAAGACCCAAAATCGCGTTGTTTTCGTTCAAGTTGCCGTCTAATATCTCTACAGCCTTCTCTATAAATACCCAAAGAAGGAAGACTGACGTTATTAAACCACATACACACACACACACACACACACACACTAATATAAATAGTATGACTACCCACAGTAGGCTACTTTGTGTTTTATTGCATCAAGCCGGCTTGGTAGCCTTTGTGTTAGAACTGTTTCTTTGTGTGTTAGAGGGTGGCATATGGCCATACTATCCTACTACTGCTACAAACAGACAGTGACATACAAAATGCTCTCGCTTCCTATGCTGTAATAAAAGTGATCTGGAAATGTGTAAACACGCGTTTCTTTATAAAAACTGATTCTGTCCTACCTCTGCTTGCTTTCCCTCCCGAAGGCCACTAGGTCTATACCCTAGAAGCTAAAACCCCAATGCATAGATCTGCCCTAAACCCCCTCCTCCATTAACATGGGCGATCGATTTTGTGTGTCATTGGTGGAGCGGCGAAGTGGGCGGTCCCTTCTTAAGGCTTGAAGTTATTTAGTATCAAGTGGCTACTCGAATTACAAATGTGTTGTAGGATACTATAGAGTCGTACGCGTTAGATTTAGACACGACAAAGCTACATTCACACACGGGGACTGGGTATTAATGTCTTTATCAGTTATGCTTTAATTCGTGTGTAGGGTAATCGCAAGGAAGGCGCACCGCTGCTAATTATTAAGTTAACATAATAGAAAAATGAATGTAGCTACATGCAGCACAAATACGTGAATGTAGCTACATGCAGCACAAATACGTGAATGTAGGTTTGTCGTGTCCGCTCTCATTGGCCTTGGTGATGGGTGGAGGACCAATAAAGTAAATAGTAAAAGTAAATAGGCTAATAAATTAATCATGACCGACTGAGACAATCAAGTCGCTGAATCTGAGACGATGTTAAATAGAGTTGCTTATTCTTCTCTAGTTTCGATGTTCAAGCGTCTCATGGTACTAGGCTGTTTCCAATAATGTTTTGCTTATCAAAAAGACTGAGTAAAAGTGCATGTGCATTTCACTGTTCATATATATATATATATATATATATATATATATATATATATATATATATATATATATCTGTGTGTGTGTGTGTGTGTGTGTGTGTGTGTGTGTACACGTATAATTAGGCTACATAGCGAAATCGAAAATGTACGCAAATATTAAAACTGATTAGTAAACTAAAGTCCGTACGCTTGGGATCTGAGGGTTTAAGTGGAACGTGAAATGGCGGCGCGCTATAACTCTCTCTGGTGAGCTGAAAATGGAAGGTCGGTAAACGCTGGTGTGCGGGATATTAAACGCCCAAACACTAAAAGGATATTAATGCGGAAGTACACACCGGCCAAAGTTTTAATATATCCTTTCGTTAGCTTTGTGTGGAAACGCAACAGGTCCGCAGAGTTTGTGTAGTCTAGTTTAAGATAGGCTACACCATAAACAATTAGGAATGTTGTTTGTAGTACAAACACACACACACAAAAGGTAAATAAAGTCATTCAAATTATAACTTCTTCCTGAAGACTGCACTGTGTATGTGTTAGTGAACATGAGCACATTCTAAAATATTGTTATTCGTTTTGGGCACTGTACATGTTTACTTTTAACCAACAAATTAGAGTGAATATGGAAGTCTATTTCCACCAGGCAGTAAAAAAAAAAAGCATAATATTCTTTTTTTATTATTTTTGGCAGCAGTACTATGTCAAAATTATTGCCTTGTTATCTCAATGTTTTGATTTATTATTTAGATTTAAAAAAAAAAAAACTTCTAACATTATCTCTGAATGTAGACATATGCTAAGGCTTTGCAAATAAAGTGCCCTTTGTAATTTATGTAAAAGGTATGGGTCAAAGTCAGTGGCAGGTGTTGGTTTTGCAGTGCCTGTCAGCCAATGAGCCAATAATTCAGACACTAGTCTACCAATCTTTGCTGCATCGAAGGTTCCCAAGAGCACACTGGCCTCCATACATCTTAAATGAAGAAGTTTAGAACAACCAAGTGTGTAGAATGGTTCTGGATAAGGATACTAATCTAACCATGACTGCATCTCCAAGGGATTTCTTCTGGTGTCAATATGTCATGTTCATTACCGTTTCAGTGACTGTCAGTTGGTTACAATGTTCTGCCCCCTTCAAGAAAGCACCCAATCATCATATGGAGAAGCAGTGCAACTGGGTGAGGCAAGCAAAGAGTGCACTGTCCAATAAAGTTGGGATGTTTTTTTTCTATGCAAAATCATGAATACGAATAATATAGATTTTTTGGTAAACATTTAATCGTCTTGAAGTCTAAAAGCATTCACCTGTGGTCAAAGCTAGCAGGATAACCTAATTTGCTAGCTTTGTAGGCAGGTAAATAGGTTGAAAGTTTGATAGTTAACATAGAAAGCTGCTCAAATTTTTTATTATTTGGTGGATTCATAGTACAAAACACAAGGTATTCCTGTTACACGTTTTCTCATGGTACTAGGCTGTTTCCAATAATGTTTTGCTTATCAAAAAGCCTGAGTAAAAGTGCATGTGCATTTCACTGTTTATATATATATATATATATATATATATATATATATATATATATATATATATGAACTGTTCATATATATATATATATATATATATATATATATATATATATATATATATATGTACACACACACACATAATTAGGCTACATAGCGAAATCGAAAATTTATGCAAATATTAAAACTGATTAGTAAACTAAAGTCCGCACACTTGGGCTCTGAGGGTTTAAGTGGAACGTGAAATGGCGGCACGCTATAACTCTCTCTGGTGAGCTGAAAATGGAAGGTCGGTAAACGCTGGTGTGCGGGATGTTAAACGCCCAAACACTAAAAGGATATTAATGCGGAAGTACACACCGGCCAAAGTTTTAATATATCCTTTTGTTAGCTTTGTGTGGAAATGCAACAGGTCCTCAGAGTCTGTGTAGTCAAGTTTAAGATAGGCTACACCATAAACAATTAGGAATGTTGTTTGTAGTACACACACACACACACACACACACACACACACATAAACTAATTTGCTAGCTTTGTAGGCAGGTAAATAGGTTGCAAGTTTGATAGTTAACATAGATAGCTGCTCAAATTTTGTATTATTTGGTGAACTCATAGTACACAACACAAGGTATTCCTGTTACACATTTTCTTCATACTATTCAACAAAAAAATCCTCTTCAGTTAGCTACATCACTCCCATTCATTGAGTGAATAGAAGTTACAGTCAATGTGTGAAGATACTGTAAAACCATAGGAGAGTTTCTCCTATTAACCAATTACAAACTTTTCTTTAAAAAATATTTTGAAGTTAGGAAAATCTAAAATTCAACATAATAAATAATTATTTTGGAATACCAAGCCAATTTGTTCAGAATAATAAATCAGAATTTTGAGTGTTGAAATCGATTGAGAAGATTGAAGGCCCTAAACACATAGGCTGTAGATAGAAAGAAATTTACAGAAATTCAGATATTATTGCTCTTCTTTTAACCTAACTTAAATTATCATAATTTCAAACCCCTATTTCAGTCTATGGACCAAAAGGATGCAATAAATATTTATTGTTGTTGGACAACAAACAGAAAATACAAAGGCGTCATAGATTCATGTATATAAGCTATTAATAAACTAGCTATAAATATAAGAAGATCTGATAAAGAATATATGACTCCATATAGTAGTGAACATAATCATTAGACCTAGATATGAGTTAAAACATTAATCCTATAAATCAGATTGTTTTTGAAAATAGCATTAAGGATCACACCTAGAATGTGCTCCTCGTGTATATTATGTTCTACTACTACTACTACTTCTACTACTACTACTACTACTGCCATCCTACCAACACTATATAAATGTTTGACAAATGACCACACAAACATCACAAGAACAAACTCAAAAGGCAAAACCAAAACAAAGAGCGCAGCCTGATAGTGTTAATGGGATGTGTTTGACTTACATTTAGCAGACGAAAAAGATCAAAAATATGCTTTTCAAGCTCAGACCTCCTGTTATAGCTCCACTGAAACTGGAGAGTGACTCAATCGTTGGCCAAAAAATATGCCCAAGGTCAATTTGAAAGTCAAATGCAAAAAAAAAAAAAAAAAAACACAGAAGAAATGAAAGTGAAAATGCTGAGAAGCATCAGCACAGGTGGTTGCAGTGCTCAACCAAAAGCAGAGCACACCTGTCATTTTTCACATTCAGATCAGTACTTATTTAATCAGATCAGTATTTACCTAGATAACATTCTCATTAGACTGAACATACTGTATAATTCAGACACTAGTCTGAGGTACAATGTGTTGCGTAGGGAGTCTACCTCTTCCACGCTGTTCTGTGCTTTGATTTATAGACCACCCAGATTTTTGTGAATTTTTAACTTCTATTGTTCAGTTGAGAGATTGAGAGATGGTCTCATTAATGAGCATGGCAATCATTTCCCCTCAATTTTTTTCCCACGTTAGGAACCTTGGTATCATCCTGGATTCAGAATTATGAAATAGTTTCACTATTTCACTATTGCACAAGGAAGGCGCACCACTGCTAATTATTAAGTTAACATAATAGAAAAATGAATGTAGCTACATGCAGCACAAATACGTGAATGAATCTACATGCAGCACAAATACGTGAATGTAGGTTTGTCGTATCCGCTCTCATTGGCCTTTGTGATGGGTGGAGGACCAATAAAGTAAATAGTAAAAGTAAATAGGCTAATAAATGAATCATGACCGACTGAGACAATCAAGTCGCTGAATCTGAGACGATGGTAATTCCCAATTGTTTTTGTTTAAAAAGTGAGCCTCGGGTTTCACCCTTGCGGTGTAGCTATAACCTGTTTAAGGCACACCTATTTACGTCCACTTCCATGACCGTATTCCGCGGATGGAGTTCTTTATTCTTCTCTAGCTTTGATGTTCAGTCGTCTCATGGTACTAGGCTGTTTCCAATAATGTTTTGCTTATCAAAAAGACTGAGTAAAAGTGCATGTGCATTTCACTGTTCATATATATATATATATATATATATATATATATATATATATATATATATATATATGAACTGTTCGTATATATATATATATATATATATATATATATATATATATATATATATATATATATATACACACACACACACACACACACACACACACACACATATATGTACACACATACACACATAATTAGGCTACATAGCGAAATCGAAAATTTACGCAAATATTAAAACTGATTAGTAAACTAAAGTCCGTACGCTTGGGCTCTGAGGGTTTAAGTGCAACGTGAAATGGCAGCGCGCTATAACTCTCTCTGGTGAGCTGAAAATGGAAGGTCGGTAAACGCTGGTGTGCAGGATGTTAAATGCCCAAACACTAAAAGGATATTAATGCGGAAGTACACACCGGCCAAAGTTTTAATATATCCTTTCGTTAGCTTTGTGTGGAAACGCAACAGGTCCTCAGAGTCTGTGTAGTCTAGTTTAAGATAGGCTACACCATAAACAATTAGGAATGTTGTTTGTAGTACACACACACACACACACACACACACACACATAAACTAATTTGCTAGCTTTGTAGGCAGGTAAATAGGTTGCAAGTTTGATAGTTAACATAGATAGCTGCTCAAATTTTGTATTATTTGGTGAACTCATAGTACACAACACAAGGTATTCCTGTTACACATTTTCTTCATACTATTCAACAAAAAAATCCTCTTCAGTTAGCTACATCACTCCCATTCATTGAGTGAATAGAAGTTACAGTCAATGTGTGAAGATACTGTAAAACCATAGGAGAGTTTCTCCCATTAACCAATTACAAACTTTTCTTTAAAAAATATTTTGAAGTTAGGAAAATCTAAAATTCAACATAATAAATAATTATTTTGGAATACCAAGCCAATTTGTTCGGAATAATAAATCAGAATTTTGAGTGTTGAAATCGATTGAGAAGATTGAAGGCCCTAAACACATAGGCTGTAGATAGAAAGAAATTTACAGAAATTCAGATATTATTGCTCTTCTTTTAACCTAACTTAAATTATCATAATTTCAAACCCCTATTTCAGTCTATGGACCAAAAGGATGCAATAAATCTTTATTGTTGTTGGACAACAAACAGAAAATACAAAGGCGTCATAGATTCATGTATATAAGCTATAAATAAACTAGCTATAAATAAACTAGCTATAAATATAAGAAGATCTGATAAAGAATATATGACTCCATATAGTAGTGAACATAATCACTAGACCTAAATATGAGTTAAAACATTAAGCCTATAAATCAGATTGTTTTTGACAATAGCATTAAGAATCACACCTAGAATGTGCTCCTCATGTATATTATGTGCTACTACTACTACTACTACTACTACTACTACTACTGCCATCCTACCAAGACTATATAAATGTTTGACAAATGAGCACACAAACATCACAAGCACAAACTCAAAAGGCAAAACCAAAACAAAGAGCGTAGCCTGATAGTGTTAATGGGATGTGTTTGACTTACATTTAGCAGACGAAAAAGATCAAAAATATGCTTTTCAAGCTCAGACCTCCTGTTATAGCTCCACTGAAACTCGAGAGTGACTCAATCGTTGGCCAAAAAATATGCCCAAGGTCAATTTGAAAGTCAAATGCAAAAAAACAAAACAGAAGAAATGAAAGTGAAAATGTTGAGAAGCATCAGCACAGGTGGTTGTAGTGCTCAACCAAAAGCAGAGCACACCTGTCATTTTTCACATTCAGATCAGTACTTATTTAATCAGATCAGTATTTACCTAGATAACATTCTCAGTTAGGAACCTTGGTATCATCCTGGATTCAGAATTATGCTTAACAAAGCAAATTAATTCGGTCATCAAGAATAGCTTTTATCAATTACGGATTATTTCTCAACTTAATACAGTTTTGTTTTTCAAAATTTTTGAGAAGGTTATTCTTGCTTTTATGACATCGCATTTATCAGTCATCTCTTGCTCGCCTCCAGATGGTTCAGAATGCAGCTGTAAGGCTGTTGACCAGGGCTAAGAAATATGATCATGTCTCCCCAATTTTAGCATTGCTCCTGGTCCATTTTAGGATCCAGTTTAAGATTCTGTTGTTTGTTTTTAAAGCTCTTAATGATCAAGCTCCTTCTTGTGTCAAAGATCTTCTTATTACACATTCATCTAGCAGATTTTTAAGATCTTCTGATAGGTTTCTTTTGTATGTCCCTTGAACCCATTTAAAAACTAAGGGTGATAGAGCTTTTTCAGTTGCTGCCCCTCGTTTATGGAATCAATTGACACTGGACATCTGCCTTGCACCTTCTATAATCATTTTAAAAAAGAGGCTGAACTCGTATCTTTTCTCCTAGGCATTTTAATCTAATTTTACTATTGTTTTATTGTTGGTTTCTATTTGGTTTTATTCAGTTTTTCTATTGAACTTTTTCTTACTCTATTCAGCACTTTGGTCAGCTTTGCTGTGTTTAAATGTGCTATATAAATAAAATTTACTTACTTACTTTACTTACCAATTTCTGCTGCATTGAAGGTTTCCAAGAGCACATTGGCCTCCATAATTCTTAAATGGAAGAAGTTTGGAACAAGTAGGACGCTTCCTAGAGCTGGCCAACTGGCTAAACTGAGCAATCGGGGAGAAGGGCTTGGTAAGAGATGTAACCAAGGTCACTCTTGGTCACTCTTGGTTACTCTTGTTGAGCTCGAGAGATCATGTGTAGATGGGAGAAACTTGCAGAAGGTGAACCATCACTGCAACGCTCCACCAATCTGGGCTTTATGGAAGAGTTACCAGATGGAAGCCACTACACATGGAATTTGCAGGGGGAAAAAGCACCTAAAGGACTCTCAGACAACCAAGATTCTCTGGTCTGCTGAAATGAAGATTTAACGGTTTGGCCTCAATTCCAAGTGTCATGTCTAAAGGAAACCACCCATCACCTGTGCAATACCATCCCAACAGTGAAGCATGATGGTGGTTGCATCATACTGTGGGGGTGTTTTTCAGCAGCAGGTACTGGTGCACTGGTCAGAACAGAAGGAAAGCTGAATGAAGCAAAATACAGAGGTATCCTTAATGAAAACTTGTTGTAATGTCTTAACATTGGTTTATGGCCCTATTTGTTTCACCTTAATTAATTTGGTTATTTGTGCCCTCTTGTCTCTGTTCCTCTGTGAATTCTTGTGAAAAGCTTTTGTGCATTACTGAGCATTACTTTCTGTTCCTGTTTCTTACTTCCTGTTCTTCCTGATTAAGGATTATCCCTCTTTGCTGTTACCTTCCCATTTACAGAGCCACACCTTGGACAGTTATTTAGATTGTCCCTGATAAAACACACACACACACACACACACACACACACACAATTCGCACATACTGCGCATTATACACCTGCTGTCACTGGAACTAAAATTTTAATTGTTCATGGTGCATAAATGGTGGAATGAAAATATTATTGTTGACCATTTATGCTTTGTGGCTGGTGGTCTATTGGGTCTTGTGGCTACTGATGACCTCATGAATTCCAATAAATATTATGATGTATTAACCAAAAACCTGGCTGCATCACAAAATGTGTGTTTGTTTTTTTGTTGTTGATTTTGCACTGGCCATCTCAGTCTCGTGATTTAACCCACCTGTGGTCTGTAATGAAAACGGAAGTCACAAACCAAAGCATACCAAGGAGATCTGTTTCATTAACGAGTGCCAGTAATTATGAAGTTGACTACATTAAGTCTAAAACAGTTCTTTGTTTTGATAGAAAGATAGAAACAAGGAAAATGGATGTATGTAAAATGGAAGAGATTGCGTTGATCGTGAAAAGCAGGCATCGCAGAGTATTCTTGTTGAAAGATACCGGTTTTGAAAAGGAAGTCAGCCCAGATGTGGATTGGAATGTGAGGTGGTCCATAAAGCATTAGAGGACTCAAAAACTCCTGAATGTTTTCTGTCCCCTCCCCCTTTAAATAATAGTAATCTATTCAACCACACCCTCCTGAAGGAACTAACAATGGCAGAGAAGCATGTGGATCTCGGCAACTAAATAAAAAGACGGCTGTAAAGCCAGTGAGATAAAGAGTGAAAAGGAGTGAGTCAGGAAGGAGGGAGAGTGCTAACCTAGAAAGAATAGGCACTGACGTAATGATGTAGAGTATGTGCTGACTTTGGGCATAATCAACCAGTGACAGAGAAATTCCAAAAAAAATGACAAGTACTTGATTACATTTAACTGAAAGACTCAAGCCACATGGTTTGACTGTGGGATCAGAGGTTTATAGTGCTTCCAAGGTTCTCACCCCTGAAAAGTAAAGGGGCTTTGGGCTCTTCCTCCTCATTTCCTGCACGCTTGATATTTGTAACTGAAGATAACGGCTTGCTGACCACAATCTGCCACCACCATATTCTCTTACTAGTTTCACTATTGTTTAAGTTTTTGTGACTAGGAGATTCTGTACATTCTCAAAACCTTTGAGTGCAAAGATAACTATCAGCCTAACATTTCACTTACTTCTCCATTTTAACCCTGTGAAAGCATAATAATACAGTATGCATGGCTCAGTATGCATGGCAATGTATCTTGGGATTATTCAACACATGCAATGACTGATGATTAGTTTTTGTTTTTTTATATAGGAAAGGTTTTCTGAGTTGTGATTTCTTTTCTACAAAACACTGGTTTGAGAATTATTGGCAGTTCCAAAATGAATATTGTATGCTGAGGTCTAACAAGGTGGAGACACCTCTAGAGGGATCTTGGTCCACACCTCCTTGCAGAACATTATAAGCTCCTCATCTTCTTAAGTTTGTGGACTTCTGTCTTCAATACAGACCACAGATTTTGAGTGCGCTTTCAATTCAGAGACTGAGATTGCTGTTACAAATGATTGATTTTGTGTTCCTGCAACCTTTTCAGTGTTGATTTGGATGTATGTTTGGGGTCATTGTTGCTTATTTTGTGTAAACCTTCCAAGCAGCTTTCTGTGATGGAGCTGGAGATTAATGGTGATCTTTGAAATTTACAGCCTAGAAACTGCTGGGTTAACCCAGTTTGAGTCAATTCTGTAACCTAGTTCTTGGTCAGTACAGAAAAGAACACACATTGTGTTAACTTGGCTTTGTTACATTCTACTTCTCTCTTTTAGTTTTTCATTCTCATTACAATATACACCATTGTATAGAACTGTATTATAGGAACATACCTAATAATCTATTCTCTCTCTTTATGTCAAGCTGAATGTATACATCTGCTGCCTGACGTGGTTCTGGTGTCCAGATCTTGACACACTTCTCTTGTTATGGTTTCGCTCGTTGGCAAATCTGCCTGGTTCTTCCTGATTTTCTGCTTCTGCTTCTGCTTCAACAATTTATTTAGCATTACATTACATTTAAATACTATGTAACTATATATATATATATATATATATATATATATATATATATATATGTGTGTGTGTGTGTGTGTGTATGTGTGTATATATATATATATATATATATATATATATATATATATATATATATATATATATAAAACTACACTATGCATGTTAGAATATCATTTAAAGTATTAAATACTGCATGTCACAGTGGCACAACGGGTAGTGTTGCTGCCTCACAGCTCCAGGAGCTCCAATTAGATCCTGAACTCGGTTAATGTCTCTGCTGAGTTTTGTACATTCAGGTTCCTGGTTTCCTTCCACTGTCCAAAAACATGCAGGAACATATGTGAATTTCTATGGTACATCTGTGAATTTGTGTGTGCATAAACTGGCATCCCAAATAGGATGAATTATCCCTCCTTATGCCCAGTGTTCCTGCGCTAGGCTCCATATCCTCTGGAACCCTCACCAGGATAAAGCTGCTACTGAAAATTAATTAACGAATGCTAATTAAATGCTATTACTGTATGTTAACTCAAAATTTGCATATGTAACATAATAAAACTCTGCTGTCATGAGAACCCAGCATTTGGTTCGGATTGGATTATGTGCTAGATTAACATAATTAACATAATTAACATCATCAGCTAAATGCCACAAAATAAGATGAAAACCGATAGGGAAAAAAAGCATAATCAACTAAGCAAAGAACAAGGCAATAAATTTCTCTTAGTAGACTAGACTTACTAGACTAGACTAGACTAGACTTAGTGGACTTGTTATTCAGTCTTGAACATGTTTCACCACTGATATTCTACTTGGTGACTCACACATGTAGCATCATGAGACTGACATGGCACCAGGGTCCAGTGATGTCCAGTGATGCCACATGGAGTGAAACCACCAGGGAAAACATGTCAAAATGAGACTGTAGGAAGGTGATAGGTGCTGTTGTTAATGCTCCAGTTTGACTCAAATGGAGTCCTTTCCAGAATGTGTTCTTTGTTGTGTTCAAATGAGTGTCCCTTGTACCTTTGGTTATAGGTAGACAGCTGCATGCTGGTGTGATAGCTAGCAATAACTGTGATTGTCTTCTCAAATGCAATTGCAGTCTTGGAAGTGAGCTTATGGGTGTCTGTTTAGTGAGTTTGCATCTTAATTCCGTTTTTTACCTGATGAAATTAGCCGCACCTATAGCTGACTTTGGTGATTTACAAGGTTATGTAAAGACTACTGCGAGCAAGTTAACATTAGATAAGCAACTCAGATTAATATTTTAAGTTAAGCATAACAAGTGCCTTATTTTCATTCCTCAAACCATGTGCCTTATTTTCATTTCACCCAACCCAAATACTAGATTCTCATGGCAATCAAGCCTTTATGTTGTGTTACCTACACAAATATTGGGTTAATATAATATGAAATAACCTAGCAAAATGACCCATGCCACTCAATAATCAAAAAACTGTACAATTCTGACATTCACCATCCCCCTCATAGTTCAGGGTGTCAGGACAATGTTTTCTGTTGTAGGCTTTATGGTTTTTATTATGACCCTGATATACATGTGTCAGTTTATGAATATATACCAGATGATATTCCCTTCCGTGCATCAATGTTAGTTTACCATTATGAATATCTGTAACATTTATATGAAGATTTCACAATTTAGGTTCCACCTGTGGAATCCTGTTGTTGTTTGAAGAATCTGACTGCATTGTGTGTGTGTGTATATATATACATATATATATATATATATATATATATATATATATATATATATATATATATATATATATATTACCTGGTTTGTGCAAGTCGTCAGCCATCTGTCTCTTTGTGCTGAAAGCTCTTTGCTCTTTTCCAAGCTAATACAGTAAATGGATTTTATTTGTGCAACCTCATATTTAGTTGATCATGGCAAAAAAAAAAAGAACAAAAAACAAACAAACAAACAAATGAAACTCAAAAAGAACTTGAAGGCTAGAAAACAATTCAGAAGAGTAATACAGAATAATTAGATCTTTTAGAAATTATGTGGATTTGATATATCATTTCAATATATTAAATTAGATGATAGTTTTAAGGCAGAGCTTTTTTATTGCTGAAAAGTTCAAATGTTTAATGTCCATTAAAGATATGTTGATTCTTGTGAGTTAATTATGGAAGTGAAAAACAGCATCATAGCAAGGGGGAAAAAGTGGATGGACATAGAGTATGAAGAAACCTTTTGTCCAGGGGCCAAAGGTCAGGCAGTAAGACTAAAACTAAACAAAAACAGGGGTGAGCGAAAGACGGCAGGATTCACTGCTCATTAGTGATGTGCTAAAGGGCATTTTCTGTCATTTGGAGGTCAAACCAAATGATAAACATATAATGCAGTCAGACTCTTCAAACAACAACAGGATGCCACAGTTGGAGCCTAAATTGTGAAATCTTCATATAAATGTTACAGAAATGAATAATGGTAAACTAACATTCATGCACAGAAGGGAATATCATCCGGTATATACTCATAGACAAACTGACTTATACCGCAAAGTGTCTTATGATGTTAGCGCTATTCTGACCCAAGACTCGCAGTTATCAGTGATTTATGGTTAATGATTACGTCTAGCTTAAAGCTTGACTAAAAAGCATTATTTTTCAGTTAGCAAGCCATATAATGTTTTAAAAAAGTACTGCATGATGTTAAACACAGCTTATTATACAGTAACTACAGTGAAACTACTAAAAAGGTTATTAGTTAGGAAGAGAAAGCCCAAGGGATCTTTAGAGATTAAAGTGTTAATATAGTGTAGTATTAGGCACAGATGGAAAGGGGAGAAAATAATTAAAAACTACATAGTAGAGTAGCAGGTAACATTGCTGCATCACAGCTCCAGTGTCCCTGGCTCAATCCTGAGCTCGGGTGGAGTTCTGCATGTTCTCATCAGGTTTTCTGGTTTCGTCCTGGTGCCCTGCAATGGACTGGCATCCACTGTGACCCTGACGAGGATAATGGATAATGCGGTTACTGAAAGTAATTACATGCTACTTTTGCTGCAAATCTCAAATATTTTTGCCTGGTTAACAATTTAAACTTTGTTTATAATTAAATATAATCAAAACATCATATCCACACCAATTGTTTATGGATAATATACAACATGCAACATTCAAGGACTGCCTATGAATTTCACTTGTTTCTCATAAAATTACCAAAAAAAAGAGTACTTGATATCCCAAAAAAGAAATGGAACAAATTTGAATGGACACAGGTGCAGCTGTTGGATTTTGTACTTTCACATCAATATATTTTTCAGCTTGCCTGAATATTGTTAACACAACTGTATAATGAGGAAAAAAAATGGTTAATTTGTTTTTGTGTTTGCTTCTTTAGTAAAAACCCAGGAACACAGAGACTGGATGCAATACTTCTGGATCAGTGCCTGAAATGATCAGGTTCATCACACAGCAAGTGTGGCACAACTCACAACCACTGTGGGGGTTCAGTTTACAAATGTCACAGCCAATCAGCTTTACTCAGCAGACACTGGGTCTGTGTTTTTGTCTCTTCATCATGACGCTGTTGCGGCCAATCAGGCAAATTGATTAGGAATCTGACATGCAGGGATGAGTGGATTTTAGAGAAGGTATCATTAATGTGAAGGCTAAATGAGAACCTTTGGAATATCATGGCATCGAACAGTATCTTAACTTTCAATATGGACAAAATTAATTAAACATCTAATTATACAGGGTGTCCCAAAATTCTCCAAACATAGGGGACTGTATGTCAGCACCATGTCAGTCGTGCCTTCGTCGGTGGATGTTCGTGGACATCCACTTCTCGGTTGGTTCACAACACTTCCAGTCTTTTTGAATTTGTTAAAAAGTTTGGCAACAGTCTCAAGTGTGATGTGCTCGCCATGTTTCCTGTTAAAGTCCATCGCAACCTTGTGACAGCTTTCTGATCCAGCCATGAGAATGATTTCAATACGTTCTTTTGTCAAAGGCATTCTTAAAGGCTATCAGAAAAAATATATAGTAGTAGAGTTCTTCAGGGGTTGTTTAAGAGTTCTTTGCTTCCAAAAAAACAGCTTCTATATGGAAACTTTTCATAGAGGGAAAAAGTTTGTTGATGGGTTCTACATTTTCTAAAAGTATTATAGTAGAGCTTTAGGAAAATGCTTCTTCAAGTGTTCCTTTTATAGTTATAAATGAAACCTTTTAGAAAAAAAGTGCAATAGTTATACATTTTTTAATTTACAGTATTATATATTTATGTTTTATTATTACTCTGTATGTATGCGTGTGTGAGTTTGTGAGTCTAGGTATGTTCATGTTTTGTGAAAAGCTATGAGAAGTGGGGTGTGTGTAGTTGGGGGAGGAGGGCATATGAAGGTCATCAGGGTCACACACGTGCTTTGGCTTTGTGTAGAGTCTTTGTGTTTCCTCTCCAGAGGGGCCCATGTGGTTCTAGCACAAGAGGAGGTAACACCAAGGGAAGGTTTTATTAATACATTTTTAAACCATTTAAAATAATGTGCAGATTTAAAGGTCAAATGACGTCTACTTGTTGTATGTCGCAAATGGACATGTATCTTTAAAAAACTCATGCACTATTAAATAAAAATTAAAATAAATAATAAATAAACAAACACCTATCCTAAAAGGTGAGTAATTGGGCAAAATTTCATCTGGTGTTGTTCTTACCTAAATCATTTTTCTAAATATGATGAACAATATCTGTTCAAATTTAATGCATTTCCTAAAGTGTATATGTAACTCTTACGAATTGGGTAACAGTGTGAATTAAACACTTCACATGAGAACTCTTTAATGTTATGTTAAGTTTATACAGTTGATTTAATTATATTTACAGCCAGAAGAGAGCATTTTTACAGTGTAATATTTATCAACAAATAAACACCTTACTCTTACATGAAACACTATGTGAGGCAGATATTTCTCCAATAAAGTGCAAAGATACATGACAAAGTATTGCTAAGTTATTTGAAGCATGGCTCTAAAGCAACTTCAGTTTGTTCAGTTCAAGGTTCACTATCTTGTGTTTCTCTGCTGTCTTAAGGCATGAATCTGGGAATCTACTGCCATCTATTGGTCATAAACTGTCATTACAACAGTTTATGACCAACAGAATATCACCTTGATATTCTGTTGTTAAATGGCATTCATTTCATTCATCTGCAGTAACCTTTTTATTGGGGTTGTGGTATATCCAGGAACATTGGGCATAAGGTGGGAATACACCCTGGATGGGACACCAGTCCACTGTGGACTGTGCATGCATACACACACACACACACACACACATTGTAGTACTGTACTGTAGAATCCCTCCAGTTTGTCTCATACTTAGCAAATTTGAAATAAATATTCATTTATTTATTTTCGGTAACCGCTGTATCCTGGTCAAGGTTGCAGAGTCTATCCTGGGAACACTGGATCCAAAATGGGAATGCACCCTGGATAGGTCACCAGTCACACTGTGCCAATCCACTTACCAGTTGTTGTGAGATGGGACGAGCTGGAGTAAATCTATGCTGACATAGGGAAAGTCTGCAGAAACAGTACCACAATAACACCACCCTCTTCGGCACAGTGACACACTGAAATAAATATTCTCTGATGAAACCTTTCCCCCATTCACCCATCACTGAAGATCACACATCCATTTTATGCTCAGGCCACCCCCTGGAGTCACATATCCCCATAACACACACACACACATACACACACACACATGCAGAGTTAAGGCGCTGACCTTGAGTTACCATGGTAACCGTGGTGCCGCATGAAACTTCACTTAAAAAAACATGCATAGCTGTACCTACTGTCATGTAAATGTATGTACACACACAGAGACCGATCATACTACAAACAGAAATATACTAGTCCACATCAAAGTGTTTTGTAGTTACACATGTTTACATGCTTACCTGTGGTTACACTAAAACATCTTCAATATCTTTCATATTTCACAATATTCATCCACCAATGCCTTACTTTTTGTCATACCTTAATATCCTTCATATTCTTGACACACTCATACAAAGATTTAATTAAAGCATCTCTCTCTCTCTCTCTCTCTCTCTCTCTCTCTCTCTCTCTCTCTCTCTCTCTCTTAACTCAACAGATCTTTTAATCAAAACAGATTTTTGTGTATAACTGTTGCAAGACAGTTTCCAAGACAACTAGGCCACAGAAACATATAACTAATGAAGTACCTGTTAACATAAATACCCCGCATCTTGACGAGAAAACGCTTGGAGACGAGGTAGAGTGACTTTAACACAATTAAACCAGATGAAATGTATTTCATCAGTGAGTATACATTCAATTTTTTGTTCACACGAAAGGCATTTTCCTAAGGTAATTACTCATTCAATAGATTCTACTAAATTAGCAACCATTTGACTTTAAAGTCCAGTCAACAGCAAAAAATGTAAATAACTTTAATTACATGAAGCAAAAAAGGAAATCATTTTTAAACATGTAAATAGTGTCTATTATGCAGTCTATTATGCAGTCTATTATGTATTATACTTCACTGAGCACATTATCATGGCCAGCACTAACTTTTAAAGTCAAGCCAATTAAACTACAAACAGTATGGATTATTGGATGCAGCAAACAGTATGGAATAGTATTGATGTAACAATGCACGAAATCTGAAATATGATCATTCAACACTTTGCTGCAAATAATTTGGACCTACATAAAACATTTTTAAAATGCACCATTTTATTTATTTTTAATTTTTTTTTTACATCTAAAGTTTGGTTTCCTGGCACACTGACTGCCTCATCTTCAACAGTATAATAGAAGACTCAGTTTCCCAAATCATATATAACCAGCAGTACATTTGTTAGACCAGAGGATCAGCTGGGCCTGATTTATTAGCTCATGAGTTGGATTGTGTTTTGGGTGTGGACAAAACTGGAGGACTACAGTTTATCATATAGCTATATACTGCAGAGTTTAGATGTAATGAAAAGAAATTAGAGGCAGATAATGGAGGGCTGTGCACAGAGCTCTGGAAGGGGTATATAAATAGACTCATTTAATTGTCAGTGTTCATGAGAGTTTATCTTTTAATTTGTTAGTAAAGTAGATTGATTCTATTAGGGTGGATGATGACAGAACTGTTGCTATGGTTTCTGCAGTCTATATACAGAAAGGATAAACAATGGTTTACCTTGACTTGCTAGGTTGCATCGAGAAGCTGATTTTAAGTTATAAATATATCAAGCACATCAATAAGTGTCTTATCGGACTTCTTAAAGTTATTTGATGTTTTCTGTTGATCTGTTTGTGTCCAGCCATTGTGTTGATGCATAATTTGTCTCGCTGGTCATTAGTATTATTGAGTTTCCTTTTAGTACACACTTTTTACATCACACTTGCTTTATTTCTTTCACTTTACTTTAAGTATATTAATTTGCTGCAGTGATCTTTTTTGGTTTTATATTTCTTTGAAGCTGTGAACTTCACAGAAAGCTGCCAAGTTTTCTTTATCCTGTTTATATCACTATGTAATGTAACTGCTGCCCATAAATTCCCAGTTTATTATTCAGTAATTGATTTTGAAAAATATGATTTATTAATTGCTATGAATTATTCAATAGCTACAGTAAGACTAATTTAAAAATTATGAATTTGCAACAATAAGGAAAGTCTAGACGCATCTGTCCTGGGATTTCGATGAGTTAGAGGGGAAAAATGTAAATTGAATTACATTTCATTTGTAAATCTTAAGCTCCTCCAGCTTTGATTGTGATGAACAGCAAGCCAAGTTTTGTATTAATTTAATGATAAAGTAAGTCATAGCATGGCATAATGGTGGTAATGATAATAACAATTATGAAGCAATTTCACAGTGCATTATAGAGAGGTGCTTTTATTTCAGAGTTGTAAAAAAAAATGTAATTGTTCACTCAAGGCTGTTGTTAACTGCTGTATGTATACACTACATTTGATCATTTAAAGCAAAATGCATTTGTTTTGCTAGTTTTGAAACATTACTCTACCATGTATCTTTTGTCAAATAAATTATTCTTACAACCTAATTATATATTTTTTTAATTGCCCTTTGGACAGGAAAGAAATATTGAAAACTTGTATATCATTTGCATAATATAAATAGAGAGCATCATATGATAACGTAAATTTAATGGAATTATTTGAAGCCATTAAAGAAAAATGCTTTCACACCTGAAATCACCTGCTTGTGCATATATATCCACAAAAACCACTTCAAACCTGACTACATTTCACAGAAAAAGAGAAAGCTCCCATAAAAACCACAAAATTTTTTATATCCATCCACCACAAGACCAACACTTTATAGGCACAATTCTCAGACAGAAGAGGAATTGTATAGATTGAGTCTGCCATTATGAAGACAGTGTGAGGAGAGTGGTTATCTCACACATGGCAGGAGAGGGATCATGGCACACAGTCCAGAAACTGTTCCTCGCTTAGCTTTTCTCACTGACCTGTTATCACACCACCCACTGAAGGTGGCTTTGTTAGATGTCTGACGGAATATATGACACACCTTTATTTCAGGCTTAATCCAAAACCCCCAGTCAGTAAAGCTGTACAGGTTACACAGTGGTTCATACAGTGTGAGCTCAAGCCTCTGCTGATTGAATTCAACTCTCTCTTCTCATCCCTCTTTCTCTTGTTTTATGATTAACCAGACCCGCCAGCCTCCCCGCTCCCCCTTTCACCGGTCGTTTCCTGTTACTTGGTTACCAGTTGCTGAGAACTGCTTGGGCCGGCCACGTTGCCATGGCTACTGTGCCCATTCTGTCGTCTCCCGGCTGCCTCTTGGCTTTCCCATCCTGACATCCCCCCATCACACAGCCACCCACCCCACTGGTGTCCCGTGAGGCTGCATGTGTGTGTGAAGAAGTTGGTGTGTGTGTGTGTGTGTAGTTGTGTATGTTTGTCTATGTGCTTCTCTATGTGTGTATGTGTTTCTACGTACACTCCTCCTCCCCCATGGTTTTATCCTTCCTATGGCTGACCGACCGCCCCAGACCAGCAATTTAACACCTGCTTTAACAAGTGCTTCATCTCTGCTCAGATACAGTAACGCATGGACAAATAAGCTTACATTCAGATCTAACAAGTAACAAACAGACTAAATTCTTCCACATTTGGACAAGAAACAGAGTTTTACATACATAAATATACATAAATTTTCAGAGAAACAGGATGTTTTGGTCTATCATCAGAGCCTCTGTGCTTCTGAAGCTGTCGGAGAAACCAGTTGATTTTTTAAATCATTATTAGTGAAGTATATCACAGTTATATAGTTTAGATAAATAAAAATATAGATGTAGACAGATAGCTATAGATATATTGGTCCATAGATCTGTCCCATCAAGCTGTGGGGTGTTTTTTAATTAGCCCATGAATGGAAAATACTGATGATACACTATATGGACAAAAATTTGTGGACACCTATCACACCCATATGTGCTGTTTAACATCCCATTCCAGATTTAACCTCCTTTTGCTCTTATAATAACCTCCATTCTTCTGGGAAGGTTTCCACTAGATTTTGGAGTGTGGCTGTGGGGATTTGCTTAATCTGGTCCAAGAGCATTAGTGAGTCCTGAGGTACTCAGGCACACAATCAGCATTCCAATTTATCCCAAAGGTGTTCAGTGGAGTTGAGGTGCAGGCCACACAAATTCTTCCTTGTCAAACCATGTCTTAATGGACCTTGTTTGTTTGCTCAAATAGTTTTGGTGTTTTAATGAAGGGAAATCTTACTGCTACATCATACAAAGATATCTTATACAATTTTGTGCTTCCAACATTCTGGCAACAGTTTGGCAAAGAACCACATATGGGTGTGATGGTCATGTGTCCACAAATTTTTGGCCATATAGTTTATATATTGGGGTAGCTGCTTTGTATTGATTTGTTTACATTTACAACAGATAAGTATCTAATGCTGTTGACTCCTCCTTTTTGATTTGTGGTTAAGTGCAATATGCTCTCTACAGGCAAAAATATTTACTCAGAAATCTTGTTCAGTGTTCATTGGCTCCACAAAAGCGCAAAGCATGCATGAACAAACAGATTCATTCTGTAGCACCAGTATTTTTCAATTCAGTTTTAATTGTATATTTTAACAATGGACATTGTCTCAAAGCAGCTTTACAGAAATATATCAATTCAGTATATAGATTTTAAATGTATGAATTTTTCCCTAATGCGAAAGCCAGAGGCGACGATGGCAAGGAAAAATGCCCTGAGATGATAAGAGGAAGAAACCTTGAGAGGAAACAGACTCAAAAGGGAACCCACCTGAGTGGCAAAGGATAGATACATGTGTAGCTCGACAGAAAGATAGAGGGAGAGAGAGGGAAAGAGTGGGAGAGATTATTATGTATGCTTATTGTCCTATAATGGTTAAGGACAATGTACTTTGTGTGAGTGCAAGCAGGGAATCCGGTAAGTCTCGCTCTGACAGCATAACTTAAAGGGAGAGCCAGAAGGCCCTGGGTCATAAGGCGGCCAGCCACTCCACCATCAACAAACTATGTGTTTTCAGCCTGGACTTAAACACAGAGACTGTGTCTGAGTCCCAAACACAAATTGGAAGGCTATTCTATAACTGTGGGACTTTGTAAGAAAAAGCTCTCCCCTCTGATGTAGCTTTCACTATTCAAGGTACCAACAAATTGCCTGCACCTTTTGATCGAAGTAGGAGTGAAAATTTTTTTTCCCCTCCATGGGCTAATAAAAAAACAAACAAAAAAACATTACATTGTAATGGGACAGAGCTCTGGTGCAGTTCTGTGCAGAGAACTATAGGTGGCAGCAATCAATAGTACATCATTCTTCTCTTCAGTCCATCCATCATCAACCAGCAAACATCACTGTCCATGCATCAACATTCAAACTTCATCTGAGTCATTCTACTACACAGTCTTTCTCTCTGCTCTCACTCTGTGTGTGTGTGTGTGTGTGTGTGTGTGTGTGACATGATCTGATTAACCCTGTCAAGCTCAGAACTTCTTGAACAAGAGCATCACCCACACGCATCCATTCTCATTGCATAACCAGTGGAACTTCTGACTCTAAGATTAGCTTTGGGATGCAAATCAAAATCATCCTTTTGACAGTAATCACCTTGGTTATGGTGTAGTATCATGCCTGCCACTAGAGCACTGAGCCAGAGAGGGAGGATGAAGATGGCTCTCCCTGACGTACAAACAGTCAGTGTTCTACGGAGATGATGGGTTGACTTTCTGAACGGCTGTGCTGGAGCTGGGGGAGGGGCATTTAATTAGGAAGTGAGATGCTCATTAACTGTAGGGAAGTGTGACAACCCTCTCTCTTTGAGTGCCTCTTCATCCCATGCAACCCTCTTTCTGCTAGCAGCTGATCATCCTGTGGTTTTTGGATGAATTGTCTTGCAATGGGTAGACGATTGATGTTGAGTCATCTTTGTGTGTATCAATGTTGTGTTTAATTAAGTGGACACGCAGAAAGAAAGGGAAGTAATAGACAGCACCAGGGATCATATTGTCATATTATTTCATTGCTATGTTCACAGTTTGGGTTATTTTTTTACCCCAGTATTTATTTTTGCTGCTCAGGGAACAACCAATAATTATAACAGCTAGTTTGAGAGGTAAAAGCAAAGGTGAGAGACCTTTGAAGATAGAACAGCAGAGAGAGAGAGAGAGAGAGAGAGAGAGAGAGAGAGAGAGAGAGAGACACACAAAGAAAGAAAAGGAGAACTTGCAGTAAAGGGTCTTAGGAAGAACAACCCAGCATGATGTGAATGACAGTTTTTGGGCTAATGCACTGCTTTGGTTCGACTAGCAAAAATAAACAGCAGTGCATCAGCACAACTGCACAACATGAAACGAATGCCAGAAGAGGAGCTGCAAGCGCTGCACTAACCTACAGCTGCGGCCATATCCCATTCACTACTGCATATGCAGCTATTGAATGGAGGTGTAGAATCCATGTCCCAAATAAGCCAAAGACTGTTGATGTATATGTGAGTGTGTGTGTGTGTGTGTGTGTGTGTGTGTGTGTGTGTGTGTGTGTGTGCACGATCAAAATGGTGAGATATAACTGAAAACACACACACAAAGGCAGAAAATGAGCATCTTTTTCTCTTTGCAGGATTTTTTAATCGTGCCCCGAGGGTGTGATGTGAAAGGACTGGGATAAGCCACGTACCAAGGCCACTCAGTTTGCTAAGTAGCAGCACAAGGTGTTAATCTGTGAATCATAGCTGTTCATCATAAAAAAAAAAAATCATAAAACCCTTACAAACAAAGGCAGTTCTGCTAATCTACCTTCCCTCTAAAATGATGAAACTCCAAGAAACACTCTGACTTTAAGAGAAAGAAAACACATCCAAGCTCACCTGAGTGGAGCAAAAAGATCCACCCATGCATCAAATACTAATAAAAAATGAAGCCTCTGCAATTTTGGACAACACATACCAATCTGTTTCTTGTAATTTGTGAAAAAAGGCTCAAATGAACGATAGGAGTGAATGAAATCATCTTTTTGGGTCTGGTGCAGAGCTGCAACATCCTGAGTATGCCCTTAGGGTTCTTCAGTTGTCCCTCTTTTGAGATGTAAAAATCCTTAATTACCCAAGCCCATTTTTTTCTAAGAGTACAGAATTTTTACTTTCATTCATATATAGTATGTAGAAACATACACCATGTTTGTTAAGTGCTAAGACCAATAGATCTGTTAAGGAGAGAGGAGACATATCATTGAAGTTGAGCCGGATTGTCCTGTTCTGCATTTCCTACTGTTAGAGCCGGAGTTGGAGCCTGAGCCGAGCTGCTGTCATAGCAACAGCAGCCGACATCACCGGCAGTCCCAGCATGGTCTTCTTCGACACGGCCCTGGAGCACTAACACTGCACAGAGCACATACCAGAACACACATACACACACACATACATACATGCACGTACATACACACACACACACACACGACTTAAAGTTGCTCAGTCAAAAAAAATAACAGACAAAGTACAACCCCAATTCCAAAAAAGTTGGGACGCTGTGTAAACTGTAAATAAAAAACAGAATGCAATGATTTGAAAATCTCATAAACTGATATATTATTCACATTAGAACATAGAAAACATATCAAATGTTTACACTGAGTAAATGTACCATTTTAAGAAATAAAGAAGGTCATTTTTAATTTGATGGCCACAACACGTCTCAAAAAAGTTGGCACAGAGGCAACAAAAGCTTGGAAAAGTACTAAAAAGAAACAGCTGGAGGTTAATTGGCAACAGGTCAG